>NC_141054.1:29414988-29579988 GCF_041138505.1 Cibotium barometz
TGAATGCGTATTAGCCACTCATGAGTTGTAAAAATAGTGATTAGGAGTTAATCCAAGATTAAACCTTTCACTAATTTTTCTCCTTTTGAGATGATTAAGAGGCTCTAATTAATCATTAATTACTAATTAATTTGTATAATTAAGCACATCATTAGATTAAGCTTTGAATTGCTAAAACATGTGCATTGCTTAATGTGTCAATTAGCAAAGTTCAACCACATATATGCAATAAACAAGAGCTAAACTATACATGACCATCTATAAATCCTATAGTAAGGAGTAAAGAAGAAGCGCTTATCATCTGATAGTTTTGGCCTTCGATGAGGTAGGGGAGACTCTTGTATACAACAAAATCAAGGAAACATTTAAAAAAAAGAGTGAAAATTAAAAGAGTATTTACATTATTTATCTCAAAAAAGTGAAAAGTAAAAGAGTATTTACATTACTTCCAGAAAAAAACAAAAAACTCTATACAAACGACAATAAAGTTAAAGGTTAACAAAATGCAAAACTAAAACAAAAAAAAAGCGAAATAAAGAAGCAAAAATAATAGCAAAAAAGCTTACTTAAAAAAATAGAATTGGCCAAATGTAAAGTTAGTTTTATTTAAAGAAATGTTCTTGCATGCCTATATCCTAGTCAAAAAAACACTAAACTATAAAATGAAAAAGTAGACTTGAATAAGAGAGAAACAATCTTGATTTCTAAGAAAACAAAGCACACAAAGTGAAGACAACATTTTTGGGAGGAGAGAGACAACACTTTTGGGAGAGAGAGAGAGAGAGAGAGAGAGAGAGAGAGAGAGAGAGAGAGAGAGAGAGAGAGCTGCATATACACTTTGTCATAGCTCCTCATCCCATTGAGAACCTATATAAAAATGATAAATATGTAAAAATTCATGAAAACAATCAATAACTAGAAACTAGTTATTTTTTGCACAATGAAAAACTATAAAACACTAGAAATTCTTAGCTTGCTGTGTCACGAAAGAGATGCCTACTACTTGTTTTAGCTCCACGTTTCCATATATCAATGTCCTTTGAGAAATAAAATTCACTTAATCTTGGCCCTTCAATGGATATTATCATCAGAGCATCAATATTTCTTGTATTCAATTAATTTCACAACTTATTTTTTTATAGTTTTTGAATGATGAAGCCTCTTTCACAACATGCATGGTATTCTTTAACATTGAAACATTGTAATGTCAACCAACCTTAATAATATTGGATACTTCTCTCTCATTGTTGAGTTTCTTCTAATGGCAATCCATGTGCAATCATTCCATTTAGAAGAATCTTGGAGTTTAAAGTATTGAAACTCTCATTTTGTTTCAAACTTTCTTACTTTTGCATTCAAAGGTGTCTCCTAGCAACTAATATTTTTCTCATTATAAAATGTTTCTAGCATGGAAGTGCCTTGACTAGATCAAGAGGTCCATAATCAGGAACAATATTAAAGTTCAATCAGTCATGGGTTGATACATTGATGTCAACTTCAAGATCAAGTATTAAATGCATTCCCAAGCTCAATAAATCAAACCATGGATGTAACATCAACAAAATTACTGTTAGAAAAATTTCTTAACGTGGTAAGTCTATCTTAAATATCAGGTTAAAAAGAAGATTGTACATGAATTTGAGTATGGCATCATATGTATCACACACCATTTGTCTACTCAACATACCTTATGGCCTCATATGTATCACACACCTTTTTCACAACCATTTATCTACTCAACGTACCTTATACGACTCATGTGCAAAATTGCAAAACCAAATTTTTCTTGTAAGCTTTCTAGCATGGATCTTCTAATGGCACTCTTTGAGAAGAGCAATGCAGTAGTGGTCACCATACATCAATTTCCTTGGCTACTGCTTGTTTGATTGCATCTCTCGAGTAAAAACTTGCTCTATGGGAAATACAATGAATGGAAATGTTGAATTCCAAAAGCGTGATGCTACACAGAGAATAATTGTAACAAAGTCCCCTTCAAGTGAGTAAAAGTTGGCCAACCTCTTTAACAGAAGGAGGAGTCGAGACTAGGGACTCAGAGTGTAATGAGAATATACTTTTTGAGAATAAAATTATTAGATCTTATTTAAAAATATTATTTTATTAGTATGCTTTAATGATTTTATCCATTGAAAATACTTTGATCTAATGCATATACAGGTTGCATACAGAGCATGCTATTGATGATGCATAGCCATCATTACCAAAGAAGAGGTAACTTTATTTATAATTTGTTAATTGTATTGATTTACATTGTATTAATTCATTTCATGAAAAGCACACTACGGAAACTTAATCGAGCATAGTCACAGCGATAGAATTTCACAACGAATTAGATGCTATGTAGCCAAGGGTGAAGGACTATTAAGGAAGTATTCATGACCATCATTTTTGATATATTTGATGAATCTGACCATTTTTCATGGGTTTTATAGATGTTGAATTCTATATCAGTACTAAATATTATGTAAATATACCATAAAATTCAAGTATTTTTTTATGTTACAAAGTAACTTATTTTTGTGTGCTTACTGATGTTTAGTCATTGATTGAACCATAAAAGCACAAAAGTGATTTTTTTACTAAATCAATGTTTTTCGCCCATATTAAGCCGTTTTTGTACATTTGAGCTGATAGACCACATCTGTTGTGATCATTTTGAGTACCTTGACGATCCTATTCAGAGTTTGGAGCTAGGAGTTATGACACATTCAAATTTGGCTTGTAGTCAGGAAGAAATATAACAGGACAACTTCCAAAATTGGAATAGCTTATACATGATTATTGAAGCTTGTAATAGTTGATAGTATGTATTTTTGTGCTTGAGTTGTATGTTTGTGGGGCACTCATGTCTCACATGTGAATAACCCTAGTGTGAAGAAAGTGCACATTGCTGAAGCCTTTGATCTTGGCATTCAACATTTCACATGTAGCTCTTGTCCTAGTCCACAAGTCTAACCTTGTATTCTTCACTCAGAGCATGGTGTGTGCTCTTGCTCTAGGGAGTCTCTTTCCACGTTTCTACTTGTATATAATAGAATGAGCACTCACATGCACAAAATATGCATGAAGCCCTAACAAGCACATGCGGGGGAACCATCACAGCCATTCTCGGCACTCAATGTGGTGTTATTTTCTTTAGTCTCGAGTATTTTTGTGAATATGGTATATTTAAATTATTATTTTAATTAAGTTGTATTGTTTATCTTGCATTGTTTATGCTTTTCGCTTCCACATGCTACTCTTCGTCTTGTGTCAAAATTATTTTTATGCAATAGTTATATTTCGAGTTGTAGGCAAATACCGTAAAGGAGGCTCATGTTGCCTATGGGCACCTTAGCCTTCAATCAGAGTAGGTGTTAGGCACCTTGGCATATGATAAACTCACATAGATTATTTCCTTCACAAATATGCAAGAGGAAGCACACAAGAATTGACTAAAGGCATGCTTTAGGAGTTGCCATCACAAGTTTCAAAAAATACAAGAGCAAGTTGGGAGCGTAGGAGAATTGAGTTTCCTTTATGGACTTGAGGTTGTTGCAATATGATACTCATAATTTATACACAAAACCTCCGTCCAAATCAATGGGCAAATCAACAATTTTCTTGTAGTAATAATGCCAAGTTTCTTGTTGCAATATGGTACTCAGAATTTATACACAAAACCCTCTCCAAATCAATGGGCACAGTGTAACAATGCCACATTTCAATGGCCTTGTAGAAAATTAACGTGGAAAAGGCAATAGACTCACACAACAACCTTGTAAAAAGCAAGACTTGCACATGACCCAAAGGGGTCATTTAGACTCGTTTCCATAGAAGTTTCCAAACTCATGGGCAAATATGATGGATCTACCGATCATGTTCAATTCATGCAAATGTTTGAGCAATGATGTGAAGCATTTAGAAACCCAGATTACCCTACCAAGTTGCATGCACTAAATCTATGCTTAGTGGTGGGCAAGGCTAATAGATGGTTTATCACATTGATGCCTACAATTAAGGAAAATTTTAAAACTTTGGAGACTGCCTTTATCTATGGATTCTCGACACAAGGCCCTAGGTGGAGTGCTACAACAAAGATCTACATGATAGAGAAGAGACTTGAGGAAACCGTATGGAATTACATTTTACACATGAAAACTCTAAACTCATAATGTAAAGGACTGGGAGAAACTCAATGATGCACAAATGATGTGATGTTTTCTCATGGGATTAAAGAAAAACACTTTGCACAATTTGATCATAGTCTCAAAACCAGATTATTTCGAGCATGTTGCAAAGAAAATCCATTTGGACAATAACATGATGGAAGATACCATTGATATGAATTCTCCCTCTAAATAGGTGACACAATAAGGAGCAAAGAGACATTGATCTATGAGATATAGATTGCAAAATTATATAATTCCTTCATTGAAAGCTTTTAAAGTCACTACAAGAAAGGGGACGAGCCACATAGTTAGTAACCTTTACGACCCCTTTCTCTATTTATAATTGTGTTGGTCATATTACGGGCACCACCATGCTAATCCACATTACATGTATCCAAGCTGATCTTTCTATATCACAATTATTGTAAGCCATTTGGTTATGACATCTTGCAATGTATGTATTCACCATGCTAATCCACATTACATGTATCCAAGCTAATCTTTCTATATCACAATTATTGTAAGCCATTTGGTTATGACATCTTGCAATGTATGTATTCACATGTAATAAGTGCACAACAATAATCATAAAACCAAGGAGCCCCATGCACACATCTAGTCTCCTTGACTCAAATACAAATAAAACTAGGGATTTAATCTACTAAGACAAACAATACAATGCTTCTATTATCATGGACCACACAAGGTTATAGACTGCCCAATGTGAATGCACTTAAAAATTTTGACACCACATAATCCGTGTGAACGATGTTCCATCGATCACATGTTCATGGAGAGATGCTTTATTACAAGCTACCTTGCAATACCCAACTCTCAATATCTTAAACGAATAGAATGGACAGTTATCCACATGTGCTCACACAAATCCAAGGTGCAAGCCAAAACCAAAAACCTTACAAAAGAACACTCTTGAAACAAGAACCCAAAAAAATCACAACCTCCTAAACCCCAAAAATAAAAAAATATATCAATTGAAGAGGTTAATGAAGAGGTTAATAAGACTAAATCTCAAAACAAGGGAAAGAGCGCATGAAGAAAGCCCACACCCACCCAGGGGACGTAAAGGCAACATAGTGATCTAAGAAATATAAGCCAATGAAGAAACGAGGTCTAGCACCTCATCTAGTGCAAATGAAAGTCAAATAAAAGCACTAAGACCTGACCCACCATCCCAAAATGAGAACAAGACTTTGGTCAAGATCCCTGATAGCAAACAAAATGCTCAAGAGACCATGCTCAAATTTGTTGAGTTGTTGACTGGTTCACTTGTTGACATTGAGCCACACCTCTTTCAAACTAACAAAGTTCCCTAAAACCAACAAGAAGCAAAGTATCAATTTTTTGTTTCAAAAGAAAGAGGATATACTTACCAAAACCAGTCCGTTGAATCATGATGAGGATAAATCAGAAGAAGAATCTATAAAAGATATGGCAAGTCAATATTCAACTGAGAATGAGATTGAAAGATCTAAAGAGTCTGTGATGAAGCTTATTTTAGATCTACTCTGGGAGATGCAACCTCATCCTATAATGATGTACTTTCCATATGTACACGCCTCCAATCTAATCGTTGTGACTTGTATTTAGATCTAAAAGTCTACATAGAAGGGTATTCTAATGTCACACGTGAACCTCCAAGGTCTTCACAAGCTTCTAAACAATTCTTAATAAACATAGTAAGGGGATCTACATTGTCATTATTCACATTGAGCACCACATTGGGTAAGGTTGAGAGCCAAAATGAGGAAAACCATGCTTTAGACCAACTCTTGGGGAATAAATCTAGGAATAAAGATTCAATGCCTCTATCTTAGAGTGAATGGGGAGCTGAAACTAAAAGTAAAAATGTGTTATATGCACATTATGTGTGCATATACTAGGAGGTTAACCCACATTAGGCTTGTGAGCATGGGAGCATGGGAGAACAAGCTCTAGTGGAGCATGGGTTAGGACTAACCTTAAGGATTAAGGTTAGGGTTAGGCATCCAAGGGTCACACATGGAAAATGGAGAGTCAAGAGTCACTTGAGGGCCCTCCTATATAATAGGGGCATGGGGTACACTCAAAGGAGGCCAAGGCTATGTTATCTTAGGGCTTAGGCTATAGTCTCTCGATGTTATCTCGAGGCCAAATTATGTTATGTTCTCTTGTGTAGAGGATCATAACTACTCACCTACCATTTCACACTATAGCTACATGTTGTGGAATTGGAGTTATACCTCTTGATGGTATGGGACATTAAGGTAGAGGTATGATGTACTTCATTATAATTCATGTGTGCATTCCTTGGGGGCTCGGGGGTGGTCGGGTGGATGAGTTTATGCCTGATTTATGCATGTTTATGCATAACAATTATCTAGAGAGTTATAGCTCCTTTGGCTATAAATTTCAGCTTGAGTGCATCATATGGCCTCAGAGGCTGATTACATCACACTTTTTGTAGAGACAAGAGAGGTGAAAGGTACAATGGTTCTTTCTCTAGAAGAGCACGTCTTCAGCTCGGACAACTTTGGCCTTGATGTAGTTTGCGTGCTTCTTTTTTTGATTGTAATCTTCTTCAAGGTGACCAATTTTTCCACAATAGTCACAAATAAGCTTTGGTTTATCTTTATTGCAACATTCATTCTTGGTATGACTGAGTTTTCCATAGTGATAGCATCTTGGAAGTTGAGATGTTGATTGATTTGTCCTTTGAAATCTCCCACCCTTTGTATACAGTGCTTGCTCACTTGAATGTGATTTGAATGATTCTTTATCTTTGAATTTGGATTCTTGTTCAATTAGAGATGATTCTACATCTTGAAGTTTAGTGTGGGGCACATTTTTAAGTGTAGCAACAATTGATTCATAAGGTTCTTTGTCAACACCTTTTAGCAATATAGCAATAGATTCATCTTCCTCAATGACTTTCTTTAATGCACTAGTTGTTGTTTAATACCTTTGAATTTACTGATGTATTGTGCCATGGTCTCGGTCTCCTTCTTGTCGAGCTTGTAAAACTGCATGAGAAGGTTGATCTTTGAGCTCTTTGAGTCAGTGCCAAAAATCTTGTTGAGTTCCTACCATGCCAACTTGGCATCCTTGATGCCAGAGATGTGACTAATCACATCATCATCATCAAGATTTTGAGCGATGAGGCCCAATGCTTTGTTGTTTTGAAGTGGCTCAACCTCCACTTCTTCATCCTCAATAAGGTGTGCCAAAGCCCCTTACGCATAAGCAAGTACATGGTCTTGCTTTGCCATGTGAAAAAACCATCTCCATTAAATCTTGAAACAACTTCAACACGCTCCATATTGAGAAGGTCTTACTAACAAGATTTTATTTTTCTTTGTTAGCAGTGTCTAATCTCATACAAATTTGTAGTGAGAAGGTCGAGAAGGTCTTTGCACGTGATAATGATTCACGGCTAGTGTCTAGTCCCGGCATAAGATTAGCAATAAAAAAACTCTCTTCAATTGAATATTGCAAGGGAATACATTGAATTTTGATATAAAGGAGGACTTCCCACAATGAATTTACACCCCAAGTTTTCAAGTTTGGACGTAATTTAGCCCAATTTCTATTAATACAACACTAATGATAGTGATTAGTTCTTAATTTCTATTAATACAACACTAATGATAGTGATTAGTTCTTAATTTCTATGATTAAGTGAGCTGAATCTTGGAGGATTAAATTGAGCATATGGAAGTAAGATTTAAAGCGGCTTTTATGATGGGATTGAAGAGCACTTGCATTACCTTGAGATTGACCACCACAAGAATCGGCTTAATCTTGGTGAAAATTGACGATAAACATGAGTTGAGGGCAACTAGTATTTTTGTGTTTTCTTGACAGCGGTTAGTGGATAAAACCGAGCAAGATTCAAGGTGTAGGTACCTTGTACTATGCTCTAGCTATGGCTAAGATCTTTTTTGCCAATTTTCTATGGAGATGGATAATGAGCGAAAAGACCAGCGTGGACATATGCGTTAATTTCAGCCCATTTACAACGAATTAGTTTGATTGCTCTCGGCTATAGATTAGCATAGGGATGAGAAGAAATCCTCTAGAATGTCTTGGCTAATGGATGGGAGAAAGAGAAATGGCAAGGATTTGAAGTTTGGACCATAAATGGGAGAAGTGGATAGGTGGGAGAAGTGGATAAGATTGATATTAGTGGATAATTAGATGAGTAATAATGGGATTAAGCAAAAGAGAGATTAGAGAAGGCTAGAAGCTAAAGTGAAGCTTAAACCAAGCTTTGATACCAAGATGAAACTTGTGAAATCAAAGCTCCCACGGAGATGGTGATGAGAAGAAAGAACTAATCCTATATTAATTAACATGTGACTAAGCTAAGCTAAGCTAAGCTAATCCTATATTAATTAACATGTGACTAAGCTAAGCTAAGCTAAGCTAAGCTAAGAGGAGCTGTTACCAATCGGGGGGAGAAGGCACATTATGGGAGAACGTGGCTAAGCACACAAAGCTGGCAAACCCCCACTTAGCTGACTTGCTGGAAATCCAAATTGTCACCTTCATGATTGGCTACTGTTTTCGCAAGTGGCGCAAGGCACACC
The DNA here is from genome assembly GCF_041138505.1 of Cibotium barometz. Taxonomy (NCBI): domain Eukaryota; kingdom Viridiplantae; phylum Streptophyta; class Polypodiopsida; order Cyatheales; family Cibotiaceae; genus Cibotium; species Cibotium barometz. The sequence continues at coordinate 29,423,744 of NC_141054.1, forward strand.
CAATTCATTCAAGGGGAGGCTACACAGCCATCGCCAACAGATGATACTAATTCCCGCATCAAGGGTTTTGGTATACAACTAGATTGGCGAAAGGAATATCTAACGATCCCCAAATATAGTCATCAATACCAATGCTCCCCGCTGCCAACCCAAAGAGTGGATCCGCTCTACATGCCCATCACGAGAAGGCTCACCCCGCTCCAATTCCACGATGCAAAAAGTGAAGAGATTCTCATGTCTGCTACAATTTTTCACAATTCTCGCCATCTACCTTCCCAGGTATTACAAGCCAATGACAACAAATGCTCACATGGATACAAGCTTGGCACTAAAATCCTGATCCAGACATCGTGGCTCTGCTGTAAGATTCCTAAAGTTGATCATAGTCCATATCGATCAACCAAGGGAAAGGTATGAATGGATTTGCGACACAGAAGAGCTTTGTTTTGGCATGAACACAGGCCCCAATGAAAGACGCATGATGTTGTATTATCATAGCCTACGGTGTCTTCCTGGATACATGCACATCACGTTTGAAGGCATGGTGGGACACCAGGTTGTGGACTTCACGCTCAGCATTTAGAAGAACCCTTGAAAAGCTTCAATCACGCCGGAACTCTATACACATGAGTTCGGTGACTAGCTATTTCGACCTCGGTAAAAGGTTTTGAGGACAAAACGTACATCACGTAGGGGAGATGTTAATCACATTTTGGATGAACAAAGATGCTCCTCCAATTGAGGACATTAATAAGTGTCATGTAAAGACACTATAAAATTTGTATTGAGATACTGGCCACCCAAGGCCTTAGTTAGTTTTGGGTGCCCAAGTGTGAATAAGGGCCAGTTGTATAAAAGGCAATTCTCATAATGAAATGACACAATCCCCCTTTGTGCTATGAGAAATCTTGTACTTTGTCTTGAGAGAGAGAGAGAGAGGAGTGAGAGTGTGCTCTAGTACATGTGCCTCTTTCATGTATGCATGAGAGTGAGAGGTCGATTGCCTTGCATTCATGGTGCAAGTGACTCCGCGGTGACAACATGGAGGTGGAATTCAAACGAGTGGAGCTTCCAAAGTGAGCTTGGGGAGCCTCAAGGGATGTGAGCTCGAAGCATTGGTAAGTACCCAACGATTGTTGTGTCTATTGCTTCTCTCGTTTTTGCAGTTGTGTGGAGTTCCCTCTTAGTAGATGTGGTAGCCCATAACACCATATGTTGGATTATGTCCTCAATACCAATTTTTAGGAACACAAACCATCTTACATTATATTATGTGTTGTAACATCTTGTCAAATGATAGTAACCTAAAATTTTTTTAAAGATTAAAAGTAGATCATTTGAATTGTAAAATGAATATTTTTAATATATCACTAATTATGTGCTTTAAATATGTGAAAACCTAATAAAAAAACAAAAAAAACATTACACTATTAAAAAAGATACTTCTATTAAATATGAATTTTACAAGAAAGATACTCTTATTAAGTATGAATTTTACAAGAAAGATACTTGTATTTTTAATTTTATTTTGCAAGAAAGATACTTCTATTAAGTATGAATGGAACAATAAAAAACACGACTAAAATCCATAAAAAGAAAAATAAATCCTTATCCCATAGCGCATGGTGATCTCAACCAATCTGGGGCATTATGATGCCAAGAGAGTCATGTGTGGGAGGAGTCAAAGAGAGAAGAAAAAACCATGATCCCACTCTCTCATAAACACATTGTGCTTTTCTTCCACGAAACTAGATGGCCTCTATATAAGAGTCAATGTGGCCTTAAGAGAGTATAAACAATATCACTCCATATGGTGTAGATGCACTAAGCCTCTATGTATCTGGCTCTCCAAATATGCCAAGCTAAAATACAGGCAATGATCTCCCAAGTGGTATAATGCAGAGGTGGTATATACCACGATACCTGAGGTGTAACCATTTATCTGGTAAAAATGATGTGTGGGCATAGACTAATAATGGATTGGGGTATTTTTTCCCTCTTTAGGAGGTTTTTTCCCTCGAGCATATGTATGCACTCTTATGAGTGTGTGTAAGTGACCTTATCATGTCACTTCACTTGTACTTCACTCATTCTCATCAATCTAGTTTGAGTGTTATGCTTCTATCTCTCTCTCTTTACTTGCTGCATTTAAGTGTTTGCTATTTTGATCTCCACTCCAACAATTGGTATCAGAGCAAGTTTTCTTGTCTCTAACCCCTTTATCATCTTCTCCTTTAGCTTCTCTTGTGATTTTCTCATATTAAGGTATCCTCTTAAGTGGAGAAGATATACCCTATAGTGTGTTGTTAACTGCATTAACTACATTAACAAAGTTTTGTCGCATTTAGAGCATTTCGTGCACGTCTCAGGGCTCATTTGCATGTTGTAAGGCTTTTGCAGATCCGGGGAGTTTTAGTTTGTTGAATTTTAGATTGCAATGCAAACAAGGTTGTCTTCATCTTGGACATTATATCCTCGAGCTCATCTTCAACAACTTCAATCAAAACTATCATTTATTTATACATTCTTGTTGAGTATCATTTCCACACTCTACACTATAATTTTTCATACACTTTTTGCAAGTTTTCTTTGTCATCAGCCATTTACAGCCATCTTGGTTGCATTAAATGTCGGCATTTATAGTACCTACAAGTAGTTAGGATATTTACATTCTATGTCATAAATTAGTTATTTAAATGGTAGAGGTAGTGATGTATTTCGGATGCTTTTCCTTGAGAATAAGCTTGATAGGACTAACTATGCATTGTGGTCCTATATAATGCGCCATGTATTGGTTGCCAAAGGGATTTGAAATGTTATTATTCGCATTGAGGCATGCCCTATCTCGCCAACATAGCAAAATAGTATAGGTACTTTGGATGGTGATACGAGTTTTGATATAACTATGGGATGTGACTCCACACCTCCCATAGAGGAACAAGCCAAGTGGGATGGTAGGGATGCACGAGCACATGCATTAATGTAACTTTCAATGAAAAGGACCAATATTCCTCATATTTGCACATGTAAAACTGTGAAGCATGCGTGGGATGCGCTTTACTAAGTGCCTAATGAGGCACAAGTGGCCTACTTGTGCAAGCAGTTGAGTCTGAGCATATGAATGAGCGAGATTTAATGTATGAGCTCCTCACAAGGATTAAATACGAGTAGATTACATGTATTGATAAGACCTATCCAAATAATTCTTTAGTGTCTACTGTTCTCAGAACTCTACCAGGCTCATACCAGGTTTTGCATATGTATTTCAACTCATGATAAAGGGTAACCCTAATGCCCTTACTTTTTATGATTTGGTTGTAGTTCTCTTGCAAGAAAAGCAATCTCAGCAAAACCAAACTAGTATGTGGGGGATCAAGCATTTGCTGCCAGTTTTAGAAAGATAAAGGTAAAGCCTTTTCTCATGGTAGCTACTATAAGCTGATGGTAGAATCAACCCAATCTTTTAGAAAGGATGTTGAGAAAGGGGGGGGCGGATAAGCCCCTACAAAGAAAGGAAAATGCAACTACTGCTGGAAGCAAAACCATTATATCAATGAATACATAAAAAGGCTGGAGAAGGAGAATGAGAAAGAGTTAGGCATGGTTGTGGCACAGTACTAAGTGCTGAAAAGGAGTCCATAAACTATGCATAAGATGATTGGGCATTTATTGTGCATTGTAGTTATGATCCTTATGCCCATGATGTATGCATGTAAGTGAGAGAGATCCACATGTCTGGTGCTTTTATAGTGCTAGTAAGCCCATTACTTCTTAGCATGATTTAGTTTCTTCCCTTGAGTCTACTTGCACAGCCACATGTGTAAAGAACTCCTCATATCTAGTGAAAGAAGTTACTAAGGTTATGTTGACTACTTCAAATGATGGTGGGATAATCACTCTTTTTGATGTCTTGTTTGTTTGAGGCATTAAAATAACTTCCTATTTTATAATGTACGGGTCAGAAAGCAAAGGGTTTAAACTCTACCAATCCGGCCACAAAGTGGATTTTGGTGAGTAGAGATGTTGCTTTTGTCGAAAACCCAATCCAACCCATGATTTTATGCAAAAAAACAAAAAAATGTATGCTTGCATGACATTTTTGATACACTCCTACCTTTGTACAATTCCAAGTACCACATGTGGAACAAATGAATGCTCAACAAGGTGTTGCAAATCACTCCATATCGACTGAAAATCAGTTCAAATTTTAGCCCACAGATCATCCTATTGATGAGGCAACTATGGATGATACAATGGATGAGGAAAGGGAAGCCATACATGCACCCAAGAGTGCACCCAAGAGTATGCCAAAATGGGTGGAGACATTTCAAGGTAATAAATTAGCTACTCCTTTACCTAGTAGAATACATGCAGGTTCTCATCATGCATCTTATGGATCATGCTCTCATTGCCAGTATATGAAATAAAGAGAAACATGTTTCCTTTGAGGAAGCATAGGAAAATGATCATTGGATGCAGGCCATGCAGGATGAGTACGACTCAATCCTAAAATATGACACTTGGTATTTAGCAGATTTGCCTTATGGTAAAAATGCCATTGGCATAAAGTGGGTTTATAAGCTTAAGTGTAAAGCTGATGGTAGTGTTGATCACATGTTGATGACGACTCAATCCTAAAATATGACACTTGGTATTTAGCAAATTTTCCTTATGGTAAAAAAGCCATTGGTACAAAGTGGGTTTATAAGCTTACGTATAAAGCTGATGGTAGTGTTGATCACTATAAGTCAAGGCTTACAAATGGATATGCTCAAGAGAAGAGTGTAGATTATGATGAGACCTTTGCACCCACATATCATATGACTACGATATGTGTCTACTGTTGCATTGGCAGCTCATCATGGTTGGAATGTACATCAGTTAGATATCAAGATTGCCTTCTTGAATTGGTGATTTGCATGAGGATGTATATGTATTTTAGCATTGTGGTTTTGTTGAGAAGGGACACGAGTTTAAAGTATATAGGTTAAGGAAAGTTTTATATAGCCTTAATAAGTAGGCTCCCAAAGCACATATTTGGTTGCAAATGGTTTTTACAATAGTCTAATTGAGAGTACCCTCTATGTATAGAGGTCTTTTTTTTAAGTCATCATTTTATACGATGATGAAATGCTGCTCATAGGCCCTAATGAGGAGAATATTTTAGCCTTGAAGACTAAATTACTTGTGTCATTTGAGATGACATATTTGGACCAGTACATTATTATTTAGGCATACAGTTTATGTAGAGCATGATGATGGTATTGTGGTGTTACAGTCAAAGTATATACAGAGGTTGCTTACACGGTTTGGTCTTGAAGACTGTAAGCCTATTGCTACTCCAATAGTGACAAGTGCTAAGCTTAGTCTTTAGGATGCTTAGAGATAAGTGCTAGGCTTAGTCTCTAGGATGTAGGTAAACCATTTTATGCATCACTTTATCAACATGCTATTGGGTGCCTCATCTACCTATATAATACGAGGCTAGACATTCAGTTTGGGGTCTTCCAGTTGAGAAGGTTTATGCACAGTCCCAGAAATAAGCATCAGCAAGCTGCTAAGAGAGTGTTTTGATACTAACAAGGCATTCAGCCCCTTGGCCTATTCTATGCTAACGGCAATGATATTCAACTATATGCTTTCAGTGACTTTGATTGGGCTGGATGATCTGTCATGATCTTCTCAAATTTTTTCCCTTCGATTTTAACTTCTTCCGTAAAATCTTGCAATTTTTGCTTCTTTGTAAAATCTCCACATCCAGCATATAAGTCAAGCAACACAATACATAATAAGCTTTGTTGAACCATAAGCCATCAATTCACGAGAATACAATTTTTCAATTGAGTGGGAAACTCTTGCCTCCAAAAACTTTTCCATCTTTCTACCTCTTCCACTTGGAGGGCCAACATAGATCTTACATAGTATTAGGCTTGGGATGGCTAAGATCTCGGACACTTAGGAAGCTACAAAAAAAAACCCTCTAAAAGCTTTTCCATCTTTCGACCTCTTTCACTTGCCAACACAAATCGTACATAGTATCAGACTTGGAATGGCTAAGATCTTGGACACTTAGTACAAAAAACCTTCTATATAAGGGTAGATGCTTGTAAAACCATGTGTTTTAGGTGTCACAAAAACTTATAAGTGGATGACGTAAAGTTGAAACTATTTTGGCAATACTCATTGCTTACCACAAACTATCTCCTTCACTTCTATAATGCACACTCAAAAGACCATCTACTTTATACCCAACATCAAATGCCTTTGTGCATAAGCTGCACAATCGATACATTAACCCAATCACAATCATGGTGCCATTATCATCAAGAGTAGTTTGGGCTAGATCAAGCAAATACTCCTCTTCCTCCTCTATATTTCCCACTTGAATAAAGATCAAAGTATGATTTATTAAATTCAAATGTAGTAGACCATCAAAGGTTTAGGGATAAGGAGAACTTACCACCTATTTCATTCCATGGGGGAATTATGTTGGTGTCAATGCCACGAATAGGACCACCTATGGTAACCTCACTACCATATAATGACAACCAATGTTTGGATTAATTCTAATGAGAATCACACTTTTATAATAAAAAAATATCTAATATGCATCTTTCTATGCATAGAATTTAAATCTAATGAAAAACACTCTTTTATAATTAAAAAATAACCAATATGCATCTTTCTATGCATAGAATTTAAATCTAATGAAAATCACTCTTTTATAATTAAAAAAATAACCAATATGCATCTTTCTATGCATAGAATTTAAATCTAATGAAAATCACTCTTTTATAATAAAAAAAATAACCAATATGCATCTTTCTATGGATAGAATTTAAATCTAATTAAAATCACACTTTTATCATTAAAAAAATATCCAATATGCATCTTTCTATGCATAGAATGAAAATATCACTTTTAGAATACACAAATGGTGGGGATTACTCTTTTTGAATAATAAAAGATAAAACTTATTTCACAAAATTTAAGAAAATTTTGCCATAACCTCCTTTGTATGGCTGACCATTTTTTAATTTTTTCTATCCTCAAGTTACTTAAAAATTATCCCAAATGGTTTTAAAGCATTCTAAACTAATCAAATTCCACTTTTAAAAGAGAAACAATATGAAAAGTTTAATCCTAACTATTTGATTACTTATCTAGGATAAAGAAAGGCCGAATTTAAGAATAAAAAGAGGGGGAAAGCCTTTCCAACAAGGCATAACATCATTTTTTCATTTTAAAGAAAATAAAAATTAGAAAACCATTTAAAGGAATAAAGAAAAAGTAAGATTTCTAGCTTACTTGAATTTCTTTGAGCTTTCCTTTGGCTTGATGGTTTGAGGGATCTACTCTTGTTGGCAACAAGAGTGGCCACCAATTCTTTTGAAGAGGGAAAGGTCAAAAACTAATGAATTATCAATAAATTCAATGTTTTTAGCTCTGGGGTGGAGTAGAGTAACAGTGCATAAAACACCATTAAGCTTCTACAAAGGAGGAGGCTTCTATTTATAGGAAAAAGTGAGCTTCTAACCAATCAAACTGATTCTAAAATTTTCCAGATCAGTTTGGTCAATTTTTGACCATTTTTGGGTCAGTTTAGCTTACTTTTTGGAACTAGAATTGAATTAGGAGAGAGGAAAGATGAAATATCTCAATATTTGAGAATTTAAAACTCCACCACACATGTGAAATAGGTGCCTCCTTCATGAGGGAGAATCCCCACTCTTGAGGTGTCAAAAATTCATTTTTTTAGTATTTCCTTTGGTCCTTAGTTCACTCTTCATCTTATGTGAGTATTTACTCATTTTTGGGGGGATTTTCTTTATTTCTTCACTTTATCTCCTCTCCATACATTTGGATGAATCTAATTGGCCCCTCAAAACCTTAATTTAAAATTTTTAAAAAATCTAGATCCTTAGGATAAGGCCTTTTGAACAGATTATAATTTATTTCTAATGCACCTTCTGAAAATCTTTTTGAACTTCTGTTTCAGGGAAATTTATTTTAATAAGAAGAGATATTTTTCCATCCAAAAATCTGAATAACCTCTCTCTGGAATATTTTCTCTCTCTAAGCCAAAATAGGTAGAAACAAGATCTTTTATTATTCTGAAAAGAGGGAATCGATTACAGGGGGGAAGATATTGGACATCTTGAGGGGCTGGGGAGGAATCTTACATTCTCTCCCACTTGAAAAACGCGAGATGTCCTCATCTCGCAAACTAGGGGTAATCCCACAACAGTTCGGCTTCTTTCTCCCAGGTGGCATCTTCAAAAGGATAGAACTTCCATTTAACCAATAATTCTCTCATAATTCTATTCCTAAGAACCTTTTCTCGAACATCAAGGATTTCTTCAGGTTGGAGTTCCATCTGCCCTTGGGTTGAAGAAGTTAAGATTTCATCATCAAGCACATGATTTGGGCTTGGTATATACTTTTTAAGAAGGCTGACATGAAATACATTATGTACTTTGAGATGAGGAGGCAGAAGAAGCTCGTAGGCTAAGTCACCTACTTTCTTTACAATCAGATATGGTCCACAATATATGGGGGATAACTTCTTATACTTCCCAAGAGATAGAGAACTTCTTTTGGGGCGTACTCGAATGAAGACCGTATCTGCTTCTTCTAATTTTTTGTTTGTCCTCTTCTTATCTGCATATTGTTTCTGTCTATCCTGGGCAGCTTTTATATCTTTGCAAATTGATTACATATGTTGCTCCATGTCGTCAAGCATCTGTCTGGACCTCTCGACCCTAATTAATGGGTCGACGGACCAAATTAATGGAGTTAAGCAATCTTGTCCATATAGAGCTTTGAAAGGGCTCATCCCAATACTTCGATGATAAGAAGCATTGTAGGCGAACTTGACTAGGTGCAGATAGCTTAGCCACTTCTTGGGTTCCCTGCCACCACAGCATGACCAAAGTATATCTTCAATTACTTGGTCTACCCTTTCATTTTGACCATCGGTCTCGGGGTGGTAAGCTGTACTGAGATCCAAGAAAGTTCCTACTACTTCGAAAAATGCAATCCAGAATCTTGATGTGAACTTGGGATCTCGATCACTTACTATTCTCCTGGGTAGGCCATGCAATCTGAAGATTTCCTTGAGGAGCACTACCCTTAGGATAAGGCCTTTTGAACAGATTATAATTTATTTCTAATGCACCTTCTGAAAATCTTTTTGAACTTCTGTTTCGGGGGAATTTATTTTAATAAGAAGAGATATTTTTCCATCCAAAAATCTGAATAACCTCTCTCTAAAACATTTTCTCTCTCTAAGCCAAAATAGGTAGAAACAAGATCTTTTATTATTCTGAAGAGGGAATTGATTACAGGGGGAAGATACTGGACATCTTGAGGGGCTAAGGAGGAATCTTACAGAGTCGCTCGCACCAGAACATAAGGCAATCACTCTCTCTCACTCTCCAACACAAGCATGCAACATAAAAGCATAGAGGAGGCACAAGTGCTAGAATACTCTCTCGTAATCTCTCTCAAGACACAAAGAAGAGCTCTCAATAGCAGAAAGGGGGATTATGTCTATTCATTACGAGAAAATGCCTTATATACAATTGGCCCTTATTCACACTTGGGCACCCAAAACTTACTTAACTAAAGGGCTTAGGTGGCCAATATCTCATAATGTACAACTTTTATAGTGCCTTTGCATGACACTTATTAATGTCCTCAATTGGAGGAGCATACTTGTTAATCCAAAATGGGATTAACAGAGACGGATCGACAACTGTTAAGAAAAAAAACCACTCATTTTCATTGGTTGCTCGTGCAAGTGTGAGAGAGAGACAGTGTGTGGTATATGCAGTATGGAACAAGAGAGCAAGAGCGAGAGGTTGGAACAAGCACTGTAATGTTTAAAAAAAAGATTCATGATTAAAAGAGAGAGAGAGCTCTCTTTCCTTAACCCTGCGATCAAGAGAGAGAGCTCTCTTTCCTTAACCCTGCGATGAAGAGAGAGAGAGAGAGAGAGAGAGAGAGAGAGAGAGAGAGATCTTGCATGAATGTAGAGATAGAGAGATAAAATTGTATTCGAGTCTGAGCTAGTAAAAAAGAACCATGCTCATTTTCACTGGTTTCTCTTGCGAGTGAGAGAGAGAGAGACAGTGTGTGGCACTGTAATGTTTAAAAAAAAGATTCATGATTAAAAGAGAGAGAGAGCTCTCTTTCCTTAACCCTGCGACGGTGAAGAGAGAGAGAGAGAGAGAGAGAGAGAGAGAGAGAGAGAGAGATCTTGCATGAATGTAGAGATAGAGAGATAAAATTGTATTCGAGTCTGAGCTAGTAAAAAAGAACCATGCTCATTTTCACTGGTTTCTCTTGCGAGTGAGAGAGAGAGAGAGACAGTGTGTGGTATATGCAGTATGGGACGAGAGAGCAACAAGAGAGTGAGAGGGAGAGGTTGGAACAAGCATTGTAATGTTTAAAAAAAAGAGTTACAATTAAAAGAGAGAGAGCTCTCTTTCCTTGACCCTACGATGAAAAGAGAGAGAGAGAGAGAGAGAGAGAGAGAGAGAGAGAGAGAGAGAGAGAGAGAGATCTTGCATGAATGTAGAGACAGAGAGATGAAATCGTATTCGAGTATGAGCTAGTATATTAAAAGAAAAATCATATATATATGTGTGTGTGTGTATGTATATGCTGAGGTTGATTCACACCAAGAGATAATCGTGCCTTCCTATTGCATACGTGTTAATTAATAAGGCGATAGCCCCCATTAATTAATTAATATGAGGCATAACCTGAATAGGTATACAATAGGAAGGCACGATTATCTCTTGGTGTGAATATCTTTTTTTTTTTTTGGTAAGGCGTGATTATATCTTGGTGTGAATATCTTTTGAAGTGAATAACTTTCTAGAGAGAAGAACTCACACATGAATTCTAGAGAGAGAGAGAAACATGATTTTTTAAGGAGAGTTTTTCTAGTGGTTGTTAAATCTGATTTGTGTGGATAGGGTGGTCCCAAAAAGGCAAGCAAGAGGCAAAATTCAACACTTTATGACACCCTCTTACACATCTTAAATGATCCCCAAAAGTAGATCCTATCCAACTCACTAGGCATCTTCTTATTAACTACTCATTAGCCACTTATAAGTTATGGAAAATAATGATTAGGAGTTAATCTAAGATTAAGCCTTTCACTAGTTTTTTCTCTTTTGGAATGATTAAAGGACTCTAATTACTAATTAATTTACACCTTAAGCACATTATTAGATTAAGCATTGAATTGGTAAGGTATGTGCATAATGTGCGAATTAAGATTAATTAAACTCTTAATTGTGAGTTTTTTTGTGCATAACTATATAAAAAAGAGCTAAAATCCTTAATCTGATCAGTTTTATGGGTTAATTTGGTGTGTTAAGGCATCAACATGCACTCTTAATCACTTTTTTCTAAACTCAAATTAGCCCAAAACCACTAAAATTTTTATTTTTTGAGTTTTTCCACTCTTTATCTTCACTAATCACACTCTTAATATAAAAACCAATCTAATCAGTATAATTAATTATTTTAATAATTTTTTTAAATTTTCTTTTATGATTAAGCTAATTAAAATGTTTTCTAACACTCTAATCTACTCAAATACAACAAAAACTCATTTGATGTGGAAAAATTAGCATCTAAAGTCTATGTTAAAAATACAAAAAGAGCAAAACTTTCACTAAAATGCTTCTTAATACTTAATTTGATGCAAATGTTGTATTCTAAGCCTAGATTAACCTATATGTATGCTAAATGAACCAATAAAATCAATCTAAACACAACAAAAATAAGAAATTAAGCAAAAGAATTAAGCTAAATGATAGTTTTTTCAAAACAAAAAAGAGAGCTAAATGATAGTTTTTTCAAAACAAAAAAGAAATTAAGCTAAATGATAGTTTTTTCAAAACAAAAAAGAGAGCAAAAACACCACAAATCTCCATCAAACCAATTGCATTTTCATGGAAATCTACCACTAGAAGTATGAGCAATGGGTTATGTGTAGATTTAGAGAACACAAGATAAAAAAAGCCAAAGGATTATTCCCCAATAGCAGCCACCAGCGGCATGCAAAAAATGTTATAGCCCGTTCCAATCACTCCTAGAAACATAGTCACAAGAGCTTACCTTTGCAAGCTACAAACATCATGGGGATCTTTCCAATGGTCAAGCTCAAAAAAGCACACTGCTTTAGGAGCTTCACACCTCTGTGGGTAACAATTTCTATCATCGTATCTCAGGAGCGTTGTTACACCATCGCATTACACTATGGGTTCTCATCCCTCCTCACCTCAAATCATTGGTACACTAGCATGCATTAGAGAAGGTAATTATCAAGAGAAAGACTCAATTACACAATAGGAGATTATATTGCATTATGAGAGAAAGGGACTTATGTACAAGTTCATAAGTGTTCACACACACTTAAAATGTGGCCGACCAGGTGCCCAAGGCTCATAAAAGGCCTATTGTTTATACAATGATTAATCTTGTAATACATATATGTACATTCACAGGGAACCATTTTAGCTTGTTGTCACATGCTCTTAGAGTGGGAATCGTGTTAAAATTACAGCAATGTGATGAGCTATGGTGGATCAAATACTAGAATCAACATCATTAACAAAGTGATTAGATGATAATTAAGATATCATTAGTGAGTAATTAACCTAATAGCTTACAAACATCATGGGGATCTTTCCAATGGTCAAGCTCAAAAGCACACTGCTTCAGGAGCTTCACACCTCTGTGGGTAACAATTTCTATCATCGTATCTCATGAGCGTTGTTACACCATCGCATTACACTATGGGTTCTCATCCCTCCTCACCTCAAATCACTGGTACACTAGCATGCATTAGAGAAGGTAATTATCAAGAGAAAGACTCAATTACACAATAGGAGATTATATTGCATTATGAGAGAAAGCGACTTATGTACAAGTTCATAAGTGTTCACACACACTTAAAATGTGGCCGACCAGGTGCCCAAGGCTCATAAAAGGCCTATTGTTTATACAATGATTAATCTCGTAATACATATATGAAGTACATTCAGAGGGAACCGTTTTAGCTTGTTGTCACATGCTCTTAGAGTGGGAATCACCACAAGTATTTTGTCAAACCATTTTTGGGCGCCTGTTGTCCAAGTTGTAGATTTGGACATAGTTGCTTCGTAGATTGATCTTACATGTTTTTGGTGTTTCTGTCTTTGCTATTTGAAGCATAATTATAGTGGAAATTTCATGCTCTATGTGCCTTCTTTAAGCTATATAAGGCACAACTTGAAAACAAAATTGGGGTGTGGGATGTTGCATGGTGGCATCACCATGTAAACCTCCTCCTGTAAATCATCATATAGAAATGCATTCTGTACATCTATCTTGTGTAAAGACCATCCCTTAGCTATTGTAAAACTATAAAGACCCTACATTATTTACATCCGTCTTGTGATTTCTTTGTTAAAATTACAGCAATGTGATGAGCTATGGTGGATCAAATGATGCTAGAATCAACATCATTAACAAAGTGATTAGATGATAATAAAGATAAGATTAGTGAGTAATTAACAAGTAGCTTAATGTAGGCATGGATAATCAAAAACCAGCAAATTCTCATTAGGCAAATGCCTCAATTTATAGTGTTTACATCCAAGCATCTAATCCCACTGATTTCTCCTTGATTCACTCCACCTCTTTTGCTTGATTCTCTCCACCTCTCCCAAAATATCTCCACCTTTCCTAAATCTTTTCATGCTACCCTTTATTCTCTCCACCTCTCCCAAAATATCTCCACCTTTCCTAAATCTTTTCATGCTACCCTTTATTCTCTCCCAGTAGATTCTTCTCACCTTTTCACAGGTTCTCTCACATTTACAGATTCTCTTTTACAGCCTCTAACCAAGGGCTTGTTCCCGCACACACCCTATTCACTTGTATATTTCAACACCTCCCCTCAAGTGAATACTCCTAGCACACTTGGACCCTATACCAAGTTTCCCTCTTACTTGATAGTCCGCGAGCAGTGCCTAGCACACCTCCCCTCAAGTGAACTTAGCACACCTCCCCTCAAGTGAACTTAGCACACCTGGACCCTATACCAAGTTTCTCTCTTACTTGATAGTCCGCGACCAGTGCCTCAAGTCCCTAAACTCATAGTCCTTGACACTCTCTCTCTCTATGTGTCCAAGGCTACTACAAGTGCCCGCGACCTTGACTAAAGTGCTCACACATACATCTACCACGTGGCCTACATCATCGGTGGCTCAGAGGTGGTTTTACTTTGTTGGGGCAAGTTACATTGGGTTGTGGGGTTTCTCTCTCTCTCTCTCTCTCTCTCTCTCTCTCTCTCTCTCTCTCTCTCTCTCTCAGAAAAGATGACCCGACTCCTCTTCCTTAGGAGCCTCCATGAAGTTTGCCGATGTCATTCCTTCTCCACTGGGTTTGCTGTAAGCAGTCTCTTGCTATGTGTCCTGGCTTTCCACAGTTGTGGCAAGTGAAGGTCCTTCCTCCTACTCTGCCTCTTCCTCATCCTCGTCCTCGAGAGAATCCTCCTCGGGTGAAGAATGCTTTTTCTTCTCCTGCTGTTGAGTCGAGCCATTTCTTCTCTTTGCCTCTGCTCTCTTGCTCTAGTAGAGCTCCTTCTATCTCGTGTAGCTTCAATTCAGGCACATTCTTTAGTGTTGCTACAATGTTTTCATATTCACCTTTGTCCACACTCTTCAGAAGCACTGCTAGTGCCTCATCATCTTCTACCTTTTTGCCAATAGCTGCCAGTTGTTACTTAATGCTTTTATATCTGTTCAAGTGTGTGATTAAAGGTTCACTTTCCTTCATATCCAATTTGTAGAATTGCATTAACAGATTTATCTTTGAATTTTTAGCTTGTGTGCCAAATAATTTATTGAGTTCATCCCATGCATCTTTTGCCCATTGTATCCCTGTGATGTGATGAATGATTTCATCATTTAAACTGAGTGCAATAAGTCCCAATGCTTTTTCATTCCTGCTCTTCCACTCATTTTCCCCTCTCACCTCTGGGCATTCATCTCTTCCCTCAACTAGTCCCCACAGATTTTTCCTCATGAGAAAATACATGGTTTTTGTCTGCCATGTGTAAAACTGCTCCCCATTAAATTTGGCTATGTCTTGTGCTGTACTCATGATGATATGAAGGGGGTCTTACCTCTTGATCCAATTCCAAGATTCAAGGGCAGTGCCTACCCTTTTACAACTCAATCTGGTGTTTATGCAGATTTGATGAAGAGCTTGGATCTCACTATAGACTTGATCAAATCAATTTCTGACTTCACCAGCTTGTAGAGCATGCTTGAAAACACCTGGGGGGGGGGCTAAGAGGAATTAGACCCATTTGATTTGATGAACTGGAAATCACAGATTTGCTACAGAAAAACGACACTTGATAAAAACGCGATTTCTCCTCATTCCGTCGCTGCGCTTTTGATTCGACTGGCTGGAGCACCTATGAGTTGGCTATGTATGGCTAGAAGAAATGGGGCTAATTTGATGTGTGCAAGGAGATAAAGCTCCTCCACCAGCTGGGGGTACAGAAGGCTTCTTGAAAATAGCTAAAAATTTGATTATTTTCTAATTATCTATTAATCCTTATTAACTAGATAATGGGCTCATAAACTTGATGGATTCTAGGCTTGGCTCTGATACCATGTTAAAATTACAGCAATGTGATGAGCTATGGTGGATCAAATGCTAGAATCAACATCATTAACAAAGTGATTAGATGATAATTAAGATGTGATTAGTGAGTAATTAACAAGTAGCTTAATTAAGATGTGATTAGATGATAATTAAGATGTGATTAGTGAGTAATTAACAAGTAGCTTAATGTAGGCATGGATACTAAAAAACCAGCAAATTCTCATTAGGCCAATGCCTCAATTTATAGTGTCTACATCCAAGCATCTAATCCCACTGATTTCTCCTTGATTCACTCCACCTCTTTTGCTTGATTCTCTCCACCTCTCCCAGAATATCTCCACACTTCCTAAATCTTCTCATGCTACCCTTTATTCTCTCCCAGTAGATTCTTCTCACCTTTTCACAGGTTCTCTCACATTTATAGATTCTCTTTTACAGCCTCTAACCAAAGGGCTTGTTCGTACACATACCCTATTCACTTGTATATTTCAACATTCTTTACATCCATCATATAAACCTCCTCCTGTAAATCATCATGTAGAAACGCATTCTCTTATGTAAAGACCATACCTTAGTTACGAATGATAAAATTATAAAGACCCTGCATTCTTTACATCCATCTTGAAAATTCTTTACATCCATATTGTGCATTCTTCACATCTATCTTGTGTAAATACCATCCCTTAGTTGCTACAAAACTGAAGCAATGACTGCTTACCATCCCTTAGTTGCTACAAAACTGAAGCAATGACTGCTCTCACAGTAGCCATCCTAGCAACCGAGCTAAATGTCTCCTCATAGTTAATGCCATATGTATGTGTATATCCCTTGGCAAGCAATCTTGCCCTTGTACCTACTAATAGACCCATCTAAATTGTGATTCACTTTGAAAACCTAGTTACATCACATTATTGCCTTCTTCTTCTTAGGCAAAGGCACCAAAACCCATGACATATTTGCATCTATTGGTAGACATCTCTTCATCCATGGCATCTTCCCAATGCTTATGTCCAAGTGCCTCCTCAATGCTTATGGCATCTTCCCAATGCTTATATCCAAGTGCCTCCTTAAAACATGTGGGCTCTATGGCTTTGACTATATATGCATAATGATGAGTTGTATACTCATCATAACTTCTTAAAACATGTGGGCTCTATGGCTTTGACTATATATGCATAATGATGAGTTGTATACTCATCATAACTCCTATTAAAATGGTATATACTAAAACTCCATACACATGGACCACTATCTATTCTCAATCCTACTTGGGATCTTCATACACCAAGTGTAATGTCTGCTAGTGCCTCACCTCATCACAAGGCTCTTTTTTGAGCCACCAGACTCCCCATCAATAAAAGAGTTACCTGTTGGAACTTCATACATTATTAAAGGTTGATATTCCTTCTCTTTTCCATTACATGATATAACTTGTTGAATTTTTAGCACATGTATTACCAACATGTGATATGTCTGGATGCCTAACATTCTACCTCAACCTGCCTGACCAAGTTCTCACGATATACTCACTACTATAGGACTCTCATGTTTCGCTAAGTGTTTGTGATTGCTGCTCTCATTTGAGACACCCATTTGAGTGTTTACTTCAGCCTTAATAGAATTATTCACTGGCATCGTACCATCTACTCATCTCATCAAACGCAACTTCCTTGCTCACTCGCATCTCAGTGAGACCATTATGCTCAAGGAAATAACCAACAAATGTACATTTTTTTTACTTTGGGTTCCAACTTACTTCTCACCTCATTTGGTACATGTAAATAAAAGAATGCATGCAAACACTTTCAAGTGTACTAAATCTGGTTTTCTACCACCCATTGAACTTTTATTCAGGTTTCATTCCATGAATTGTTTATGGTGGACGTTCTATTCATGATATAAACTGCCAGTTGCTTCTACTTCAGCCCAAAACAAGTGAGGTAACCCTTTTTGACTCAACAATGCATGAGCAACTTTTTCAATGTGCATGTTCTTCCTTTTTGTAACCCCATTTTGTAGATGCAAGGTGTACTTGCATGTAAACTACCTCTTTATTCCATGTTCTCTAAGATAGTAGTAGCTGAATTTATTGGAGAAATATTCACCCTCACCATCTGAACTCATGTATTTTATGTGCATGACTTTATCTTTCTCTACCTTTGAAGCTCTGAAAGTGAGTAAATGCTTCACGTTTCTCTTTCATATACCTGCACCTTCCTAGTGTGATCATTAATGAAAGTCACATAATAGTGGCACATCCTTTGTTTGATGCTGACTTAGTTGGTCCTCCCCAAACATCTAAGTGTACCACATCCAAAGGTCTTTGACTTACATTCTCATCATTCAAAATGCTTGCTTAGTCTTCTTACCCAATTCGAATTCTTCATATACTTTATGCATTCCATCCACCTTTCCACATAACATCCATGATGGTTAAAACTCACTTGTAGCCCCTACTCAATCATGTGACAAAAAAAAGCCAAGTTCTTTGTCATGTTTAGCACATGAACCACATCAACAAGATAATTTATTTTGCCATCCTCCTATATAGACAAAGGAACTTTGCCAACATATGCAATAGGGTGTGTTGTATCATCACCCATTTATACATAACTTGGGTTTTCCAAATCCCTTCTTTCTTTGAACCACTCACCGTGGTTAGTTATGTGGTTAGAGGCACCAAAATCAATATACCGTGCATCTCCTAAATTTACCGTACTAGAATCAATATACCGTACATATCCTAAATTTGATGTATCTTCATTTGTGGAACTAAGCATATATTTTGCATCACAAATAACTCCTCACTTCTATCTTTAGCGTGATTACTTGAAGATGCATAGTTCTCTTACTGCAAACTTTCCACTTTTTATGTCATTCTACCCTTTATAGAAGTCCTTTACTTATATGCCTTGGTTTTCCATAAGTATAGCACTCTATGCTATTTTCCCTTTGATTCCTTTTCTTATATGCCTTGGTTTTCCATTTAGCATTCTATGCTATAATTATGGCAAACCAAGGCATTCTCTATGCCATTTCTACTTTGATTTCTTTGCCGTCTACCTCGGTCTCTCTGGCTCCCATTACCTCTAGTCCTTTTTATTGTTGTCCATGACTCCTATTTCCATACCAACCTGCACCTCGACCTCTAGATGAGGATTTACCTTTACCTCTACATGTGTCCGAGTAGAAGGCCTGCTCTTGCATAATTCTCAGAAGATGATTTACTCTTGAAATTCATCTCATGGTTCATCTCGTGGTTAATCAGAAGGGCTATAAGGCCTAAAAGCTAAGAAATTATTTCCCAATCAGGATAGAAGTCCAAAATTTCTCATAATCTTTCCAAGCCCATTCAATGTGACTAACAGTAAGTCATCATTATCAACCAATGCTCCAATAGATCCAAGGGCATCAACAAGACCTTCAATGAATAATCATTGATACATAGCTTTATGCAGCTCCTACTTTATATACATCTTGCTAGCCTTGTTACTTCTACTATACAGCCTTGCTAGCCTTGTTACTTCTACTATACAGCTTAACTAAGGTATCCTACACATCTTTAAGTCACATCTTAGGTATGGCCCATCTTATATACGACCAATCATAGATTTCGACTTCAAGAAGCTGCGGCTCCTTTTTATCACTTGTAATAAACTCCCAATATCATTCTCCTATAAGGAAATTTGTTATCCTCAACTTCTATACTTGGAAGTTGTTCTTGTCGAACTTCTCTCACAATGTTGAATACATTATCAATTATAGTTACTTGCAATAACTTTCACATGTAACAAAAATGGTATTTTGCACCCAAATGACACTTGCCCACAATCTGTTTGACAAATATATACATAATCACATGCAATACTACTAGGGGAAGTTGACATGAATCCAATAATTTAATTGCAAAGTTTTAACCATGCTTCCTCTTCGTGTATTTAATTATATTGCTTGAAATAACTTGTAGGGCTCAAAATAGTGTCCTCTTATAAATATGTCAATTTCTTAAAAAATAGCTTGCTTTATTGGACGTGCAAGCCAAACTACTCAAAAATAGATGCAAACCTCAAACCATATAAATGTGTACATCTTTTGTAAAATTAAATATGCACAAGGGAGCTTTCACATGTCCTAATATTGTCAATAAATATGGATGATGCCCAAAATGAAATAATGGTACTTATTTTCAGAAAATCAAATAATATTCTCTGACACTCAAAATCAATTATCTCAAAATCTTCTTAACCACCGACAGCTTACCTCCATTATCCAATCCAAGGATCTGCACTTACATCAACTATGCTAATCAATTAATAAATTAATTGATTAAAAATACAACCAACCATATAAAACTCATAATATTAAGACAATGCAACCAATACTCCCACACATGTATGGATCCACCCGTGTATGCATAAAGTAAGCTATGATCGCCCAGATTTAGAAAGGCATCCCAATCTAAACCCATCTAGGAGAATTCATAAATAATGGGAAACATGAGAATATAAATATTTTATGAATTAACTCCTCATAACATGCCCCACCGAGGGTGACAAGCAACTGTCTGTATAGTTGTCACAAAATCATAAATAATCATCATGGGCTAGTATAAACATAAGATGCAATCAAGGATAGATAGGTAGTGAGGGCATGATCAGTTAGCCATTGAGATTCTTCAATGGGGTGGCATTTATACTTGACTAAATATCTGTGATAAATATTACCTTTTCTTCTTGTTATCAGAAATCCTAACAAAAAGGGAAAGGGTTAATAGTATAAGAATATATTCAATAAAGAAATTTCTATATATTATGAATTAGTTTGATGGTAGAATGATATATGAATATAAAACTAGAGTAAAAGATTTATCATCTCCAATGGATGGTTTATGTGCTATAAATAAAGTGTTATTTTATAATTCTCTAAAAACATGTGTATGCACTATGGCAAATATCCTTTCAGGGGGTAAGTGAGATTGAACATAACATAAATGAGTAAGAAAGTGTTCATGGGCGACTGTGGTATCATCTTTGTTGATTATGTATTCTTGAATGATTCCATGTTGTTCCATGAGTTGAAAAAACTGAATATTAAGAGGAAAGATGCGAGCATTGCCAATGGGACCATGACAAAACACGCTTCATGATCTTGCATCCAAATCTTCGACCATTTATCTTCGAGTTTGTCATTGAATATGTGTAGCAATGCCTTGAATAAGTATGAATTGCATTTGGAAATATAAGTGAGTTGGAGATATTCCGCCATAAGTTGCTGAAGTTTGGATGGTTGGCGAGGATTATGAGGAGATGGGTGATTCATTTGTGATGTGTACTTAATATTCCAACAAAAATAAAGTCTCAAGTGTGTTAGTTTTAAAAAGAAATAATAAATAATTTACATGCTGGTGGCTTGATTAAAATTGGCATGCTTAAGTGGTCGAAAACGTGCCTAATTTCTTACAAAAGCTTTGAAAAAATTTCAGGGTATTTTCTAGTGATTTAAAGAAATGTTTTGGGCTAAAAAATTAACAATTTTGGGTAAAAATACGGTTTTTGGGCCAAAAAGGAGCTATGTAATTTTTTGAAGAATTTTTAAAGAGGGAAATATTTGTAGGATTTATGCTAGGTTATAGGCCATAGATTTAGAAAAAAGGCTTTATAAGGTTTGTAAAAGTTTTTAGATAAGCTTTAATATTTTAAAGCTTTGAATAAGCAAAGCTTATATTATGGAAAATGCGACGGTAGCGCGTATGCGAAAAAACGAAAAGCAACTTACGATAAAAATTGTCATTGTGCACTATTGGTGGAAAGAGGAAGGAGAAAGATGATAACAATGGTTTTGGAGCCTTCACGGTGAGAGAAAATGATTTGTGGTGCCAGATTAGGAAGAGGGAAAGAAAATAAAAAAGCTACTTTGAGATTTTTGGTGGTTTTGGGAAGTGTTTTTCCACCTTTCTTTAACTTGTGGGTTAAAGAAACATAGATTTTGGTTATCTAATGGATAGAAAATAAGCCTTCCTTTGAACCTTAGCCTTTCTTGCAATTTGGAATTGAAAAATTACCTTCTCTTGAATTCCAAAGCTTCTTTGTCTTCACTTTCAAACTTTGCAATCAATCTTGTCTCTGATACCACTGTTGGGGGAAGTTGACATAAATTCAATAAATTAATTGTAAAGTATTAAACACAAAGCATAAAATAGAATAAGGATTACACATGACACAAGATTGGGTCCAATTTTCCCCCACACGAGTGCGCCCATGCTTCCTCTTGGTGCATTTAAATATATTGCTTGAAATAACTTGTGGGACTCAAAATAGTGTCCTTTTGCAAATATGTCACTTTCTTAAAAAATAGCTTGCGTTATTGGACGTGCAAGCCAAACTACTTAAAAAGATGTAAACCTAAAACCATATAAATGTCCCAAAATCTATGTAGGCATTTTACATCAACTAGAATGCCCAATTGTTTGTGTGTAGCACAAAAGCAATGCACATGCCAAACAATCAATGTTGACACTTCCACAAAGTGTCTACGAAAACCTTATAAGCCCAAAATGGGGCTTGAAATGACTCCGAATTAGTTTTTGAGAGCTATACATTGCACCTTTCTTCATCAAAGAGGGCTCCCCAAGATATGAAAGTGCCCCCTCCTACTATGATTGCTACTGCTATCTTTGACTAGCAGCTACCTATAAAGATTTGGTTGGGAAATCAAAAGGAGAGAAAGAGATGAAATTACTCTTATCCTTTGCTTGCATCTTGCTTACCTCTTGAGATCTTCACATGAACCAACACCCCGATACCATGAGAAGAATTCAAGGGAGACGGTGAGCTCGAGCTCCTTATAAGCTTTCTTCTTCATGCACACACACATACAGAAGAGACAAGCACACAAGAGAGAGCTGGATGGCTACATTTTCTTATATCTTCTTTGCTTCTCTACAACCATAACATAAAGATAAGAGTACATACTATAAGGGAAAGTACTCTCTTACTAAAACATATAAAGTCGGTCCATGTATGAGTTAGCGCTATAACTATGCCATAACTGTAATAGACTAGGTGGCTATCACATAGCCTATAAACCACTAGTGGCATATCAACCATAACCTCACCAACCATGCCAGTGGCATAAGTGTGAAGCTATCATCCTAGTGTGTCATCCATATCCACACTAGTTAAGCTTGATATCTCAATGTATGACACAAGCACAAAATTCTTATCTTCATCCGGAAACTTTATGTAGCCATTCAGGGGGAGGGGAGTCTAGTTGATCTAGCCATTTGGGGGGAGGGGTGTCCAGTTGATCTAGTCATGGGAAGCTACTTTATTTGAGTCCCTACATCCGAGGACTCATAGTAGCCATGGAAAGCTACTTTGCTTAAGTCCCTAGATGCTAGGACTAATAGTAGCATCAATCGATTGTCACACCTTTACTTACATTAGGGTAGCTTGAGAAGTAGTGTAGTTTTTCATACCCACCCCATATTGAGGTGGCCATTCTTAGTCTCTCTCTCTCTCTCTCTCTCTCTCTCTCTCACGTGCATGCTTGTGTACACATGTGAACATCCACATGTACACACACACACACACACACACACACACACACACACACATGCATATGCTTTTCCTCTCCCTCCCTCTCTCTCCCTCTCTCTCATGTGCATGCATATGTACACATGTGAACATCTATGTACACACATGCACATGTGCACACACACACACACATGCACACACACACATATGCACATGTGCGCATGCACGCGCACACACATACACACATATGCCCACCCTCAAATTCACCCCACAAACCCTATTTGCTGCCACGAACCTCAAAGAAGAAAAAAATGCTATAGTAAGAAGCATAGTCATGAAATTTATTTATTTTTGTATTGAGAGGATTTAATATTAAACCTCACCCCTTACTTAGGGGGTGATAGGGGGGGGGGGGAGCATTGAACACCCCCATATAACAGGAACACTCTCTCTACTAGGCTATCTTCCCCACAACAAAAAATGTTGTGAGAACTTATATGGAGAGAGAGAGAGAGAGAGAGAGAGAGAGAGAGAGAGAGAGAGAGATAGAGCCCTCAAAATTTTTACAAATTATATATAATAAAGTGCAAAATTATCATTTTCATTCGTAAATTAAATGTCTTTTTATAAACATTTCACTCTCTATCCCCCTCCTTGAGTCCTTAGCATA
The DNA here is from genome assembly GCF_041138505.1 of Cibotium barometz. Classification (NCBI taxonomy): domain Eukaryota; kingdom Viridiplantae; phylum Streptophyta; class Polypodiopsida; order Cyatheales; family Cibotiaceae; genus Cibotium; species Cibotium barometz. The sequence continues at coordinate 29,447,633 of NC_141054.1, forward strand.
GAGTTTTCGAAAGCTTTGCAATTCGTTGACTTATTTACAAAATTCCCCCCATACTTAAAGTTACCTTTTCCTTCCCTTCACCCCACCCATTTCCCCATCACTTACCCTTCTCACTATAAATATCACAAGTGTGTGGATTTTCTATGAAGACAATAATATGTAGAAGCTCAATACACATACCAAATGTATCTGCAGAGCAGAGAGGTGGCATGCACACACCATTCATATCTACAGAGGCATAAGTTACACCATGGTCTTTCAAGGTTTTTTGTTTCACTATCATAGAGAGAGAGAGAGAGAGAGAGAGAGAGAGAGAGAGAGAGAGAGAGAGAGTTTATTTGAAGAGTTTATGATCTTTCACCTTATAATTATAAATTGAGTGATTAATGCAATTTCGTCTCCTTATGTGGGCTAGACATCTCTAATACCAAAACAATGTAAGAATGCTACTATTCATTGACTATGTCTGTACTTAAGAGTGTACTTGAGAGAATCTTTACCATATTGTAATTCAATTTGTTCTATGTTGTAAGCGTTGTGAAGTGGTCAACTTTGTTTGCAACATAAATTACAACACCCTAAAAAAGAGAATGCAAATCTACTGCATGCAATTCTCATTATGCATTATCAAGGCCATCTCTTACACACGTGTGTATGTGTGTGTGTGTTCTTTCTTTTAGCAATGGGCTTTTGCTTTGCTTGAGTCCCACTAAACTAGAATTAGTTGCTCTTATGAAGAGATATTGGTTTTTCTCCTTTCATTAGATTAGGATAGCTTGAGATGGAACACTCCCATCTTGCTCCACTTTTTATTAGGTTGATGTTGCCTGCTTTCTAAGAAAACTAAAAATATTTAGAGTTGCAAATGTAGTGCATGCATTTCTCATGTATGTGTTATCAAGGCCATCTCTTGCACACGTGTGTGTATCCTTCCTTTTAGCCATGGACATTGTCTTTGCTTGAGTCCTACTATTGTATACTCGAATCAATTGGTCATATGAAGAGATATTTGTTTTGCTTCTTTCCTTACATAAGACTAGCTTGAGAAGGAGAACTCCCATCTAGCCCCACTCTATATCGAGTTCTTAAAAAGTGAAGCCTTACATGTTGGATTTTCTACAAAGGAATAGGAAGAGAAGGGGGGGGGGATTTAGTTGATATAGCCATGGGTAACTTTTTTGCTTAATCCGTACATTTTAGGAACAAATTATACTTGTACATAGAAGTATCAATATGGTACCTTTTCTAATATTAGGTTGTCCTCTTAAAAAGTGGAGCTTTACATATTGGATTTTCTAGAAGGGAAGAGGAAGAGAAAGGAGGGGGGGATTTAGTTCCCATGGGCAAATACTTTGCTTGATTTTGTCTATTATAGGACTAAATGACTTGTACATAGAAGTATCAACATGGTACCTTTACAAACATTATGATAGCACTATCTGTACTAAGTTTCCCTCCCCTAGAAATATATATATCTCTCTATTAGGGTAGCTTGAGAAGTAGTGTAGTTGTCCATATATGCTAGGACCAATATAAGTATCAATGTTGCACCTTTACTTACATTAGGGTAGCTTGAGAATTAGTGTCGTTGTCCATAACCACAACATATCGAAGTAGCCCTCCTTAGGAAAGTCTTAGAAGGGAAGGGAGAAGATGCTAGGGGTTGTGTTGAAGTCACCTCCCGTCCCTTTGAAAACACAATCACACACTCTCTCTTTCTCATGTGAATGCATGCGTAGACATGTGCATGTGTGCACAACACACACATGCACATGAGAAAGACGTATATATGTAGACATGTGCGTGTGCGCACACCACACACACACACACACACACACACACACCCATGTGCGTGTGTGCACCACACACACACACACACACACACACACACACACACACACACACATGCACACCCTCAAAATCACCCCCAAAACTTCATCAACTTGAAACAAGTAAAAAATTTGCTATAATAAGCATGCTTTTGAGAGAGAGAGAGAGAGAGAGAGAGAGAGAGAGAGACGTCATCGAGTGTTCACAAGAAATTAGCAAACTATATTATCATTTTCGTCTGGAAATTTCATTTTAGCAATTTTGAAAACTTGCTAAATTAAAGTCAATCTAGTTATATTGTATGTTCAAAATTCTCGAAATTTGAAGTGATATGGTTTTTTTTTTGGAAAAAAAGCACTCCACTCTTTTTCGCCCTCCTTGAGTCATTTGTTTTTTATTTTTTTATTTTTTGGTTGAGACTTCACCTCCTTGAGTCTTTGGAAATAAGTTATATTAACAAAGCGAAGGGAAATAAGTTATATTAACAAAGCGAAGTCTTGAAGCTCGTTGACTCCTTCAGCTAAGCTGACAGTGGTATGTAGAAGCTCAATCCACGTACAACATATATCTGCAGAGGCAGAAGTTACACCATAGTCTTTCAAGGTTGTTTTCTTCCGTCATAGCTAGCTGAGAGAGAGAGAGAGAGAAGGTTTGGGTAGCGCAGAAGGACATGGGGGGCCTAGCGCAGCAGCACAAAAGATGCAACGATGAAACCCCCTGCTTGCCCTCTTTCACTTGTGGACTCCTTAACTGGCCCTCCTCTTCTGCTAAAGTCGGCAGCCTCTCCACGCCTGGTATGCTAATCCACCCCCCTCTCCCACGCTCTCTAATTTCATTTTATTCTACTTAATCTTTGCTTCTTTTATTTGATCTCCACAGTAATTCACTGCATACATATTTTTTAGTTTATCCCTCAGCCTATGCCTAATCCTGTTTCTATAGCGTTCTAAGACCATCCTATTTTCTTCTAACCTGGCCAAAAATTCAAATTTTGGACTAATTACGCACCGGATTGCCCTGATTTTTCGAACATTTATCTGCAATCATTGCTAATGTTCTAAAGCTTTAAGCTTGCCCTAATTTTCCCAGATCGACTGGCTATTCTTGTCTGCAACTAGTTGTAAAGTCAAATCACTCTAATAAGACTTGAGTTTTAAGCCCTCATACATACCAACATACACCATGTATGTATGCTTGTACGTACGTACATACATACATGCATACACACATACATGCATGTATGCATGTATGTATGTGTGTGTGTGTGTGTGCATGTATGTACGTTCATAACTGATGTATCTATGCATCTCACATGCATACATACTTTTATGTATGTAAATTGCAGCCTCTATTTCAATTTTAAGCCATGCAATATTGTTGTTGCTGATGTATGGCAGGCTTATCCTTAGATGACTGTTGTAAAGACGATCTCAAGCCCTCCACTGTCCTGGCGACTCCAAGGACACAGGAAGAGGTACTGTCCTCTTCGCCCTTGAGGAAGTTTTCCTTCAATGATTTGAGGAGTGCAACCCGGAATTTCCGCCCGGACAGTCTGCTTGGTGAGGGAGGCTTTGGCCATGTTTTCAAAGGTTGGATAGAAGAGCATGGTACAGCGCCCGCAAAACCAGGGACCGGCCTTGTGGTGGCGGTGAAGATTCTGAATCCCAACGGATTTCAAGGCCACAAGGAATGGCTTGTAAGTCTGTATTTACCTTGATTTTGTCTACGTGTAGTAGGGTGTCTTGTTGTGACCATTGTTAAACCCTATTTGCTCCCCATTGTATGCAGGCTGAAGTTGATTACCTTGGTGAGGTTTATCATCGTCACTTGGTCAAGCTAGTAGGGTACTGCATTGAAGGTGAACAGAGGTTGCTTGTGTACGAGTTCATGCAGAAAGGGAGCTTAGAGAATCATCTTTTCCGCAGTAAGAATACACCTGTGAACTCTTTGGAGCGTGTTTGTGTACCTTTTACTTTAAGCAGCAGGACTAGGCCTAGGTGCAGATTCATATCAGTGTGTGGGTTCTTCGTGGGGGCTAGATTTTTACTGCTAAGGGTCTGCTATAAACAAGAAACTTAATCGTTTAAGCAGCAGGACTAGGCCTAGGTGCAGATTCATATCAGTGTGTGGGTTCTTCGTGGGGGCTAGATTTTTACTGCTAAGGGTCTGCTATAAACAAGAAACTTAATTGTTATTGTGTTTTTGGATCCACAGGAGGAGCTACACCCTTGCCTTGGATGACACGAATGAAGATTGCTTGGGGTGCTGCTAAGGGGTTGGCCTTCCTCCATGGTCGTGAAAGGCCTATTATCTTTCGTGACTTCAAGACTTCAAACATCCTTCTGGACTCAGTATGTGAGCAGGCCACATTAAAAGTTACTGTCTTTGTGGTTCTCACATTGCAAGCTTTATATAGTGCAAGCTAATGTTAGTTTTGTTGGTGGTTGAATAGGAGTACAATGCAAAGCTGTCAGATTTTGGCCTTGCTAGAGATGGGCCACAAGGTGACAAAAGTCATGTGTCAACACGAGTGATGGGAACCTATGGCTATGCTGCCCCTGAGTATGTTATGACTGGTAAGTACACATACTGGCTTGGGTTAGAGGAATGGGGGTGCATCACGCTCAGCTAGATTCTGACTTTGGTTTCATGCATGCAGGGCATCTGACTGCACGGAGTGACATATACAGCTTTGGAGTTGTGCTGCTTGAGATGCTAACTGGTAGAAGGTCCATGGACAAAACCAGGCCAAGTGGGCAGCATAACCTGGTTGAGTGGGCATGCCCTTTTCTGGGCGACAAGAAGAAGGCCGTTTGGCTGGTTGACCCCCGTCTTAATGGAAATTACTCTGTAAAAGGTGCTCAGAAAGCGGCTAGCCTGGCAGCCTGCTGCCTTTCTCGAGATCCAAAGACAAGGCCATCAATGGAGGAAGTGTTGGACATTTTAGCTCCACTTCAGGATCTCAAAGACACGGCAGGTTCAGTATTTCCATTATCTGCCCCACCAATGGATGCTAGAAGTAGAGCCTCTATTCCAACAGGTGTGCAGGGGCGGCAACATGTACTTACACATGGGCATGTGAGATCTTATCTTCAGCATCTGACACCTCAGATTGCTGGAAATGCTTAGTGGAGATTTCCTTACATTGAAAAGAGGCAGTTGCCCATCATAAGGGGCATGTTCTGTTGGAGGTATGTTGGCTGTGGAAATGTCATGTCAGCTGCCAGCCTGCTGCATTATGTTACTCACTTTTTTCTGCCACTAGTCAAGCCGTGAATAAGCTTTATTTGAGCAAGGACCTGCTTTGGCCCACCTTTAAGTTTGAGCTGGTGGGTTAAATTGTGATGGTCTTGAAGAGAGGACATGGGAGTTGCATGCTCGCTTGGATGATGGTGCATCCAGTATTGGGGAACAAGTGGAGTAAGCTCTGAGCAATACTATCATGGTGTAAATGGGGAGAGATGCTATCCTGAAAAGTGCTTATTTTTCCTGCATGGTTTTAGTGTATGGTTACAGACAGGCATAGTCCTCATTTATGTGGCTTGTGGAAAGTGTCTATGTGCAATGTGGTGGACAGAAGGTTCTGTGATCATGAAGGCCTAAGCCTTGAGTTAAGGTGCCATATGTATAGCTTGCCCCTGTACATTGTATCTTAAGAGAGAGAGAAGCCATTGTGGGCATTTGTACCTTCTGACTTGCGGTTGATTAAGGAGTTCAACTTTGTGATCAAGTGGCAAGTAGCAGACAGTTTGGGCTATATAATCTTGCTTGTCAAGTTTTTAAGTTCATGCATCATGACCGTGTTCTTGCTGTGTGAAGTATGCCACTTGAGAAGAAACTGGGTGATTAGAATAATCTGGTAGAGATGATGACTTTGTTGAAATAATAGAACATCTAGTCTTCCACAAGACAAGACGTACTTCACATATTGAGAGTATGTAGGCATGGTCAATTTGAAGAATTTACTAGTGGTGTGATAGCATTAACAAAGATAAATGTGCAACAGAAGACAAATACACACTCTCTCCAAGTTACAGGTGAACCCTCTTGCTTAGATGCAAACGCTGGCTCTTTGCTTCTCTAATTGTTTTGTTTTTGTTTTTCGAGCCGGGGTCAGAGACGAACACTTTCGTTTCTGAGACTCGAACAGTTTGCTTCTCTAATCAGTAATAGGCATGTGCCTTGAGTGGAAATTGCTTGATGATTGACCGAGGGGCTGAAGGAACTTATTCATTGGCTGTGTTTTAAGTCAGCTGCCTGTCCCTTGATTGGCATTGCTCAACCCCATCCTTCCTACTATTAATTTTTCTAAAGGCAAGTTTCTCCATCCTCTAAGATGATTTTGACAAAGAGCTGAAGACCAGTCTCATTATCAGAGTCTATGGGCCTCATCACTCATGATCTCAGACCGGAGGTTAACGTCTGTGTACTTGGAAGAGAATTCTTCTAAAGAGGACACCACTTCTCGGGCAGCACCATTGCTAACTGCATGTTTCCTCTTGGTCCGAGGAAACTCTTCTTAATACAGTACCGGTGGAATTTAGACCCTGTGGGCAGAGGACTGTAAATTTTGTCTGATTCCCTGGCCTTCCCCGAATATATTGGAAGTTGTTAGCCTCCATAAGATCAACATTTCTGCAAGTAGGCATCCCCAGACCTACGCTCATGACCTGCCGCCAGAGCCCTAGTGAAGCACCCCAACTGTTTTGCATCCCTGGCTATAGATGATCATGCTCATGATGAGGATGCAGTTCATTTTGGCAGTCATGGTGGTGAGGATGCAGTGCATATAATTGGTGATGCTTTGCATTAGATGTACTGTAGTCTTATGGGGTAGTGGTCCATGCACTACGTTCTCTTACCTTCCTGTTGGTTACCAATACTCCAAATTAGTTCCCACCTCTAAGTAACACTTCTGTGAGGTGCCCTAGATCTGGAACTAGGTCAGGTGCCATATTTCAGTCAAAAGCCATGAGAGTAGTCTCATGGAATGTGTAGGGGCTTGGTGGTGTGTATTTCCTCACCACCCATGCCATGTATAGAGAGAATAAACATATCCCATGATGCCCTCTCTAAGGGGTGAACAATGCCCTCATGTCCCCCTTTTTTGTTAACAGGTTGCTTCAACCATGTTGAAATCTCCTCCAATAATCCAATGATTTGCAAGCATGAGGGAGAACATCAGTGAGGGTTTTGCAATCCTCTTCCCTCTATGATTACGAGCATACACATTTAAAATTCTTGAAGCACCCCATCCTGCATAAGAATGACCCATTGTGCTTTGGCACACACAATGAACCCATGGCCAACAATCTCAGCAACCAACACCGAACGTAACTACATAGTGAAGCTGATCCCTAATGAGCTGCTTTTCCAACTGTTGGTTGGAGGATGACATGCACAAGAGGCTAAACTCTCTCCTCTTTTCTTGGACTAACTGAAAGAGGGATGTAGGTTGCATTTAGATTGCCTTTATGTTGATGAGTGGGTTCTTGATGGAGGTGGGTATGCACTCATAGCACCAGACACTTCCAAATCTACCCGGTGGTGTGTATTTCCTCACCACCCATGCCATGTATAGAGAGAATAAACATATCCCATGATGCCCACTCTAAGGGGTGAACAATGTCCTCATGTCCCCCTTTTTTGCCAGCAGGATGCTTTAAACCATGTTGAAATCCCTTCCAATAATCCAATGATTTGCAAGCATGAGGGAGAAGATCAGTGAGGGTTTTCCAATCCTCTTCCCTCTATGATTATGAGCATACACATTTAAAATTCTCGAAGCCCCCCCATCCTGCATGAGAATGACCCATTGTGCTTTGGCGTGTTCAATGACCCCATGGCCAACAACCTCAGAAAACATAGTGGCTAACATTGAACATAACTGTATAGTGAAGCTGATCCCTAATGAGCTGCTTTTCCGATTATTTGTTGGAGGATGACATGCACATGAGGCTAAACTCTCTCCTCTTTTCTTGGACTAACTGAAGGCGAGATGTTGGTTACATTCAGACTGCCTATATGTTGATGAGTGGGTTCTTGACAGAGGTGGGTATGCACTCATAGCACCTGACACTTCCAAATCTACTCGGTGGTTTTACACATCATATGTCCAGAGGGAGTAAGGGTTATCCTCCTTGTGTGCGTATCCCAGAGTTCTTAGAGCTTTCACAGTAGGTGATGTATGGAGTTCTCATGTTGTTCTTGATACTCAACAGAGCAGTGTGGCATTGGCATTTGAGCATTTTGGTGGCTTTTATCACAAGGTGGCCTTGGGTTAGGACACAGAGAGAGAGAGAGAGAGAGAGAGAGAGAGAGAGAGAGAGAGAGAGAGATATTAGACATAGAATATTTTTATTACAGAGGGAGGGAACATGAAAAGCACCCTCATGTCGAGTGGATTGCATACATCTATGCATTGTCAGGGTTGAGCTTCAACACTCTTTGGAGCTAGCAAGTAGAGTTTCGCTATCATCTGAGTCATTTTGGACTCAGATGATAGCGAACCTTCACTTCTTTGCTACTCATGGTCCATCTCATATAGCAAAGAAAGTGTGACAGTTACATGACACTCATGGTATACTGATGAACTTGAAGCAAGCTTGACATGGTCATGAGAATTGCCTCCAATTTTTATAGCTAGCTCCTTATAGCAAAGAAAGTGTGACAGTTGCATGACGCTTAGGGTATATTGAACTCGAAGCAAAGCTTGACATGGTTAGGAGAATTGCCTCCAATTTTTATAGCTAGCTCCTTGTAGTAATCATAACCCCCCCGAGAGAGAGAGAGTGCAAGCAATAGAAGATTTGGGATTTCTTGCCTCATATGATCATGCATTACCTCATCAAAGGGATGATAGTCTTTCCTCCATTTTCTTCTTGAGTTGTTGGGGTAACTTTGGAGAAGAGATTAATTTGACACTTTAGGAGATGTGGGACACAAGGACTATGCCATGCTTCCTTCCTAATGGTTGATGTTCTTATCCACCTTATTTCAAAAGCTAATGATAAGATGAATATTGCCAAGTGGAGATGAATATTGCCTAGTGGAGACCTACCACATTGCTTGGGATTTCTTGGGACAACTTACAAAATACTTGCCATGGCAGTGAGTATAAGGTTGCAACTAGTCTTGCAAGCTATGATTCATGATACACAGAGAATGGGCTCTTTCAAGATGAAGCATTTTTTATAGCATCTTCTATTTCTTGGAGGATGAATGAGGTGGGCTATATACCAACCACCATAATAGACATGTTATGTCTAATTAGGGCGGTTGGAATAGTAACAAAGAAACCATTCTTCAACATGCTCGAAACCTTAACAATCAATGGGTGGATAAGTTTTTATTGAAGAAAAAGAGAAGGGGTCATCCTTCGTGGAACAATTGCCCATTTCATGCTGAAACTGTTTACTATGTATGTTACCTTTAGATCCATGACCTCTATGAATAGTACCCCTTGTAGGTACGCATATACATATGTATAAGCCTTCATAAATAAACATTAAGGTCACAAGCTTTATGAGTACTATTGAAAATTGGGTGGGGGGCCAAGTCCTCGGAGGTCACCCCCATCCCTATTGTCTTCATGCCAATGTGCGCTTACCTGGAGGTTTCCACAAATCAGTCTATCCATCCAGACCCCAAAACCTTACGATGATGGAGGACCTCCAGTTTATCCATTTTGTGGAAATCTCCTAGTGCTACTGCTTGGGACCACTTTTCTCAACACCCTCCCTTGGTGCCAACTTGTTCACTTTTTCTTAGCTCAAAGGTTGAACTTGTCCATGTTTTCTTGGCTTAGAGGCTTAACTTGGCTTCTCTCGTGGCTCAGAGGTTACACTCCAACCCATGGCTTTGGTACCATGTTGGAAATTTGGGGGGGGGGGGGGGGGGGGGAGGCAAGTCCCTGGAGGTCACCCATCCCAGTTGTGTTCACGCTAATGCGTGCTTAACTGGAGGTTTCCAACCATCCAAACTCCAAAACTTTAAGGTGATGGCCATTTTGTGGAAATCTCCTAGTGCTATGCTTGGCACCACTTTTGTCAATCATGAAAATATGTATGTGCAAGAGCCAAATTAATATGTATAATGAAGAGGATGAATATGGAGGTGATGCAGATGGAGATGTTTTGGAGAATGAAATTGACATCGTGGTGGGTAATTTGGGTGACAAGGCAAGTGAGTTTGAATCAAATGATAGCAATGGGGCATCGTCTCCCTACCAACTCCCCCATCAAGCATCACAAATCGCTAGTCAAGTAAGTGTGAACCACTTCGTAGTACTTAGTTTGATATTTTAGTGGTTTCTTATAAACATACATGTATTGCACGTATGAAGCTTAGCAAAGTGTAAGGTGTGATTAGGGGTTTCCCTCCCATGGATCCATTTTGCGCACGAAGTAGCATGTGACACAATAGACTATTACACCAATAAGGTTAAAAATTCTAGGTAAATGAAAAACAAATGTTTACATGTTCATGCATTCTTATTTGAGAGACCATAATGAGTTATGAGTTTGTGTTTTTTGGTAGGCTTTTCTGCTAGGAAAGCAAACCCAAGTGAGAGTTCTATAGTTTTTGACCAACATTCCATTGTGACAAGTGTAGAGCCTCAAGGTTAGAATATACGATAGTACGTATATTATCCATGGTGAATTCGTGTACCTTAATCCATATTTTATAATGTATTAGTCACCCTATGACTTATTCAGATGTGGAAGTCAATCCTTTACAAAATGCAAGAACCAACCTCATAGCTACTACAAGAAGAGGGACAACATCAAGTTTGAATAGACAACAATGAAGCATTGCTTCAATTGCTTCAATTGCTTCAATTGCTTCAATTGCTTCAAATAAAATTGATGTATGGTGTAAAAATTCTACCTCAAAAGAAAATTGCTTCAAATAAGATTGATGTATAGTGTCAAAAAAAATTGTGTACCTTAATCCATATTTTATAATGTATCAGTCACTGTGACTCATTTAGATGTGGAAGTCATATTCTTTACAAAATGCAAGAATCAACCTCGTAGCTACTACAAGAAGAGAGACAACATCAGGTTTGAATAGACAACAATGAAGCATTGCTTCAGTGTAAAAATTCTACCTCAAAAGAAAATTACTTTAAATAAGATTGATGTATAGTGTAAAATTTTTTCCTCCTCTCGAAAGAAAAATTAATTGTGGCAGGTGTGCTAGGGATTCCCTTACAAACTATGGGAGAGACAATCGGTGTGGCAATGGAAGAGACTCTGTTACTGTTCATGGGCCTTCAATTAAACAAAATTGCAGGTGCCTTAATAGACATTGAATAACATGCATATAATAGTTATTTCATTTTCTGTTCCATTATAAGTTTTGATTATGAATTATAAATATGTCTTTAAGCTTACAAATAGAAGGTATTGTCAAAGAATTGGTTAGGAATCCAATAAAGATGGTTCAAGCTATAAGGAGGGGAGATGGAGGGATTGTTGGGAGATAAATTCACCTATACAATACCTTACTATACAATGAGGGTAAACAAAATTAAGAATCATGAACATGCAAAAAATCGTTCATGACGTGAACTGTTTCAGAGCACTTCACGGCGTGAAACATTTTCATTTCACGATGTGAACAAATTGCTTTTCACGATGTGAAACCTTTTCTCTTCATGGCATGAACTTTTTTTGCAATTTCACGCCTTAATCAATTCCAACTCATGAACCTGGTATTTTTGGATTAAGGCCAAGGAAGTCTTGAGAGCATTGAAAACCATAAAAAGTAACGTGGAATTCTAAGTCCAAAGAAAAAATTTTAAGCATGTGAAAGTGTAGAAAATCGTTCACAACGTGAACTGTTTTCTGACACTTCATTGTTCTCTGCAATCTCATGGCCTTAGAAACAAGTCGATAGAATCCGACCAAAATTTATTTGGGACAGCAAAATAGCTTATCAAATCATATTCACATGCACTTGAGGTCTGGAAAGCTCATCGGAGACGACCTCACTCCTGACGATAGTGCATCAAATCACCCAGGATCTTCCTAGCAAAAGAGTGTGGGTTCAGGCCACTCAGTAAGCACTCAATTGAGTGTCTTAAGGAATCTAACCACCGTTAAAACTAGTAGTGAAGAATCCATGGAAGAAGGGCTGAAATACTCTGGGTTTGGGGAAGAGGAGAAACTACCCTCCCCTACCAGATCTCCAGCGGTATCATTGATATAGATCGGGGATTTTTTGGTCTCCAAACCAGCAATGATGAAGAAGCGCAATTTGCGGGCACGGGTCGATCAACCAGCTCTGGAATTGGTCCAAGGCAAGAAGTACCTATCCAAACTTCAAATTTAAGGGTGTCAAACACTGGCACCCCAAATGAGAAGGGACATGGAAAGTGTGGCTAGGATTGGTCAAGTATTCTTCCCAACCTCAGAGGAAGTAGAGTTAGATGTGAAAAGGATCGAGGTGGAATGGGAACTACGAGAATTGAGCTTAAGGAAACAAGAGCTCAATACTCAAAGGGCTAGAGCTGAACAAAAGGAGATGGGAAGTGTAAACTTGCTCCAATCATGGGGTAAAGAGTCGGAAACAGTCATGGGAAGAAGTGAGGGATAAATTCCAAACTTAGAACCCATTAATGAAGAGCCTAGAGCGGAGGAAGGGTTTGTAACCCTAGATGAAGAGGATAATCTACCAAGAGCGGCGGGTGAAGTAGAAGATTGCATGTACACCAAAAAGGACATTGAGCATATGATCAATCATTCCACGTTCCTTCAAGACATGGAACTCTTCATTCTGCAAAAGGCATATAGAGACGGCTAATGTGATGAGCCATTCCAGAATGAAGTGGCCAGACCATCCTATAGACCAAAGATGCCTAGAAGAGCCAACATAGGAAGAGGAAGAGGTCTAGGTAGGGGGGGAGCAATTCCTCAAAGACCAAGGGTGGATCTAACAATCGATCTTAATGCAGCAACAAGGATGGATCTATATGGCCATGGAAATGGGCCGAGGAATGGTCAAGGAAATAGGCACTACTCTAGAATCCCGACCCTCCCAAATGAAGCCACACATCATTTCTAAGCTCGTTCAAAAATTCTCTGGGGATGGGGATCCTATTCAACATGTAGAGATTTTTGAATCCACATGCGAAACCTGCGGGCCAGTCATAGGTGATGTAACAATGATTCATGCTTTCTCACTGACCCTAGGAGGAAAAGCACGTCAATGGTTCCGAACCCTCAAACCCGAGGATAAGGTTAACTTCACACGACTCAAGAATGTGTTTGTGCCTAGCTTTGCCAGAAGTGGCGACAGATGGAGTCCTATGGCATAATTGCACAATATCAAACAAAAGGAAATGGGGTCGATGAGAGACTATGTGTCTCAACTAAAGCACTTAAATTCAAGGTGCAAACTACGGGAAATGCTAACTGATGATCAGTTATTGCCTTGCTTCCGGAGAGGACTTAGAGACCACAAGATGCATGATTATCTGGTATTAGCCCAATCGGCTACTCTAGATGCATGTTGCAAACTCGCAATTGAATATGAAGATAATACGCTGGAATTGCCACAATCAGAAGATGTCATAATATCTTCGGCAGCACGACTTCGCGTGTTTTGAGTCACCAAGAGATTGGAGCTCAGAGCAAGAAAGTCAAAAACATGACTGTGGACAAGCTTAGTAATGCAATACTAGAAAAATTGATGGTAAAGGAGGGAAGATAAACATTTGGGCATGGGCATACCCATCTTTACCCCTTGGTGTGGTGCTCTATGTGTAGATTGAATCACACTACCACTGAATGTCCATAGTTAAGAGCAAGGCCACTACTCTATTGTTCACACTCTCTAAAATCAGGGAATCATGACACCTCCATGTGTAGATATCCAAGGTTCTAAACAGTTACATAGCTGTCGGCACCTAGAGCTCCATTGGCCTTACCAGCACTACCAGTGCAAATCACTGCAGCTACCGGACAGCCCAACTTTGTCTATTTACCTAGCCCTGATGTTTCGGGTACACGACACTTCACCTCTACCACCACCTGTTCTACCACCACAAGCTAAAATCAACCAAGTATTGATTGAAGAGCCATCAAAATATATGGATATGGTGTGTGAAGTAGAACTTAGTGGAGGGTACTATGAGGAAGCTACTAAGATTGCACCAGAATTCTATGTCCTACAGAATAACACGCCAGTACTTGTGTTTCAAACCATGGTATAGGACTCCATCTATCGCCACTTGTGGCAAAGCTAGGCACAAACATGAGGAGAGCACCACTATAATGTTTTGGCTGCGGCGGTGGGCCGCATCGAATCACTTGAGTGTCCAAACAATAATGTGGTTCATACGCATCAACCCCAGCAATTGACTTCTCCACCCAATGACATGCCAGTACTTACTTGTACTAAATTTGGCATTGATCATTTGATCAAGGATAAGGCAAGGGAGGCCAAAGCCAAACAGATACTCCTTCCAGAAGAGAATGTTGCATGTGAACATGGCTTCACTAACTCTCCTCCTAGACGAAGAGGAACTAAACATTGAGCTAGCACGACTCAAGGTGTGGGACTTTCTACGGCTAAATGTCATGCAATGAGCATTGCATTGATACGGGATCAAATCATAACCTGATCTCATATGAGACGTGGGTATCCTTAGATAAACCGTACCTTGAAACCACAAACGCACAAGTACGCAATGTGCACTTGACAACTACGAAAGTTGAGGGATTTTTAAGTGTTAAAATTTCCATCAGAAATAATTCCTTGGTTGGGAAGGTGTTTGTCATGCCTGCAGGTTCCACGAAAGAGGAAATGATCCTAGGATGATCATGGATTTGCACCAGTAACTGTAATATCCAATGGGAGAAGAGGACAACATTGTTGAACGAGGGAAACAATGTCATATCTGTACCCTTATAGAGCCCGATAAACACAGAGAAGCAGGCCATGATTGAGGAAATAGAAACACCAAGCATGGTGACATCAACTCATGAAGCAAAAAAGGCAGCAATTCTGCAATCCTTACGTAAAAAGCAGCCCAAGTCACAGGGTACATAGCATTGGGTGCCTAAGGGTCAACTTAGAAACTATCTCCACAAGGAGGAGACGGGGGTCAATAAGGAATCAACAAGAAGGGTTCAAAAGGGAGACAAAGAATAGAAATGGTCTTCACAGGTAAGTTGGTGGTACTCCAGACAAATCAACACTCCACAAAGCATTCGTAAAGGAATGGGTCCGAAAGGACTTGCTCATGGCACAAGGTTACTACCAAGGCAATCCAACAGTATGGGTGCCTAAACTCCACCTAGTGGTCACTGTTGCACACACCTCCCAATACAAAGGAAAGGGTAGTAAAGGCATTCAGAACCAACTCCCAACTAAAACCAATGCTAAGAGTGCACAAACACTAGTGTGGAGGAAGAAGCCAACCCAACAAGATGGGTTAAATATAGCCAAACCACTACATGTAACCACCTCGATCAAGGAGCTGGACAAGGACCTTGAAAGGAGGAAAAAGAAGTTTCAACATATGGACACTCATACAAGCCCCAATCCATAGGACTCGGTAGAAAAGCTGTTCAGTTGGGTGGAGGGAAGAATCAAGCATTCCCACATGGAGTTAAAATGCCTACACAACACTCCACCTAGTGGTTACCGTTGCACACACCTCCCAATACAAAGGAAAGGGTAGTAAAGGCATTCAGAACCAACTCCCAACTGAAACCAATGCTAAGAGTGCACAAACACTGGTGTGGAGGAAGAAGCCAACCCAACAAGATGGTTAAATATAGCCAAACCACTACCTTTAACCACCTCGATCAAGGAGATGACAAGGACCTTGAAAGAAGGAAAAAGAAGTTTCAACATACGGACACTGATACAAGCCCCAATCCACAGGACTCGGTAGAAAAACTATTCAGTTGGGTGGAGGGAAGAATCAAGCATTCCCACACGGAGTTAAAACGCCTACACAACACCTACCCAGAAGTGCCAAAGTACCACCTTGGTTTCCATGGCAATAAAAAGATGAAGTATCCATTAGTCACAGAATGGATATAAGGTAAAACTGGGTATCATTCACTCCTTTAAATGCATGTTTGAATATCTGAGCATAAAGAGAAATATAGGATATCAATCTTGCACATACATGATCCAAAAAAGTTCACACCGTGAACTGGTACAAAAAGTTTCACACCGTGAACTGATCTTAAAAGGTTCATGCCGTGAATAGATCCAAAATACTTCACGTTGTGAAATGGTCCAAAGTGCTTCACGTCATGAAACAGTTACTTTTTTGGACCAATCGTAGGATGACACATGGCATTCTTCATTAAGGTAGTCGCCCAATCCGACAGTTGCACCATAAATTTGAAATTCTTTCCTTTTTTTGTCATTTTGCAATCGCCTATCATCGTGTGCACAAACGCAATCACGCCTTCCTTGCATTGCCTCCCTCTTTGCTTCTTCAAGTTCAGTTTGACACCTACGTATTGAGGTGGGAGCTTGGGTTTCTTTGTTTTTTCTTTTCTTTTCTTTCATATTTACAAACATTGATCGTAATCAATTAAATGCTTGGGATAAACGATGTCTTTGCATGTTGAACAAAGGTCTTAAATTGTCAATCAAAGTCATTATCATTAATTGCCTTGTGATCATCCTTACACAGAACTCTGGTATGCAGTCTGATCCAATCATGCATTAATCGAATTTATAAAAATCAAACATAAATACTTCATAGAAATGGCCAAAACTTGCAGTCTCACGAAAATGGCCAAAAACCTGCACGTCTCACGGATATCCATCTCACGGAAATTCACCTCATGGAAATCCGTTTCATGAAACTAACTCTCATGGATTTCCATCTCACGGAAATCTATCTCATGAAACTAACTCTCACAGATTTCCATCTCACGGAAATCTGTCTCACGGGAATCTAACTCACGGATTTCCATCTCACAAAAATCCAACTCACGAAACTAAATCTCACGGAAATCCAACTCATGGATTTCCAGCTCACGAAAATCCAACTCACAAAACTAAATCTCACAGAAATCCAACTCACAGATTTCTAGCTCACGAAAATCAAACTCATAGATTTCTGTCCCACGGAAATCCACATCACGAAACTCTCACGGAAATCCAACTCACGGATTTCCATCTCACGTAAATCCAACTCACGGATTTCTTTCTCATGGAAATCCACCTCATGAAACTAACTCTCACGAAAATCCGTCTCACGGATTTCCATCTCACGGAAATCCAACTCACAGATTTACATCTCACGGAAATCCACCTCATGAAGCTAAATTTCACAGATTTCTATCTCACGGAAATCCACCTCATGAAGCTAAATTTCACAGATTTCTATCTCACGGATTTAACTCTCATGGAAATCCAACTCAAGGGTTTACCCCATTCACGGGATTACTCCTCACAACCTTCACTTTCATGGGTTTACACCTGCACTTTCACGGTACTTAATTTGACCTTTTCAATATCACAACTAACATACCTTGTTTATTGCTCACACCAGTAACACCCCTCTCATCATAATTAACCTTCTTACCAAGAAAAAAAAAAGGAAAAAAAGATAAAGATAAAAAAGACAACAACAAGGAGTGGCACATGTAACACCAGTCTTAGACTAATCCTTTTTACATGTACAGATGTCGACCTCAGACCCAGAAGCCGCAGAGACCCCCGTGGTAACACAGGCCAGTGCGATGGGATCCCTGGTGAGCCAGAAGAAAAGACCCACACAGGGCCCACAGATGAACTACCTGGGTCCATATGCCTAGGCTTTCCATGGTGCCATCGTTAGCAAGGAGATCCACACGGCACATGGAAAGGTGGCGTTGCAATATCACAACCCGGAGTGCCTGCCTTCAAATTCTAGAAGAGGCAGAGGTGAAAGACAAGCTGGAGAAGGTGGGCCTTGGCAGGATGGCACAGGTTCTCCCCCGAAACATCGATACAGAACTTTGTGCAGAATATATAAAGACGTATGACAAAGCCACCAAGAGGGGGATAGTAACAAAAGCTGATGGCACCACAGAACAAGTATTGATCACATAAGATCTAATACGTGAAGCTCTATAGCTCCCACCACCAGTCAAGATACATGCACATGCCTTTGACAAGATGCCCCAGATGCCATGTTGAAGAAGAGCTACTACAACTCTAATGGAGCTAAATATGAGAACATCAGGGATGAAGCCACAGAGAAGGCATACAGGGAGATGTCATTAATCATGCAGGTGAAGCCAATGGATAGGTATAATAGGGTGCCACTGAACCAAATCACAAAGGTACATGAAGAAAAGGAGGAGGACTAGGCATATTATATACAAAGGGAGATGGAAAACTACCTTAAGGCCCATCAATAAAAAATATGCAACCCGTACCTGATGACACAGGTACTGAACCATGTGGCTTGGAAGCCTCTTCCAGAACCAGAACCAGAAGAGCAAATGCAATCGGCACTCCTCATAGAGCAACCAGCGCGCTGATTACTACAAAAATGCAAGAGGGACAAGCTATCCTCATGGAAATTAAGGCAATAATGAAGGATATCAAGAGAGGAAGAAAAAAGAAGATGGAAAGGAAGATGAGAGGTGTCATACCACATGTGGCTATGGAAACACAATAGTGCCATTGGATACATGTAAAAGACCAAGGGCATAAGATACACCCAGTTAAGCAAAAGGAGGCATCTGGAGGACAAAGAGGTGATACTAGAGCCGTCATTCCTAACATAATCTGGACTATGAAAATTTCTTTCAGACAGTGGAAGGGCTGGATGAGCTACTAAATCTACTGCATCATGCAAGACTGGAAGGGATAGCGGCAGGCGGGTAGACAAAAGTGCATCATTGTAGGAGTAGGAGCAACGAGTATGGCAGTGCCATCTCCTCACGACACATATGCTTCATGATCATAATGCCACACTCCTGGAAGCAAGTTCAAGAGTCAAACAACCAAGTACAAACCTTGCAAGAACACCTAACAGTGGTAGAGGCCACACATAGGGATGTGATCATGAAGAGTTTAAAGGCCATCGAGGAGTAAGATGCCAGGTACCAAGCACTTGAAAAAATAATTTGGTTCTCATTTAAACTATTATGCAAAGAATTAAAGAGAATACAAATCTGAAAGTGCAGCTGGAGTAGGCTAAAGAGCAACTTTAGAAAGAAGTCACCCATAACCAAGAGTTAGCAGCCTTCCATGGCCAACAGGTACATGAGCTCCAACACACTTCCCTAGCCAAAGAAGAAGAGTTACAAGGCCAGATCCAAACTCTATCCTTAAGTCTGAAGGAAGCAGAAAGCAAAGTGACCCACTTGCAACAAGAAAGAGAATAGACCAACAAGGCATATGCGGAGAAGGTAAGAGCACTTAATGACACCATCAACACCAATCAAGCTGAAATGCAGAGAATGATGATTGCACACCAGGAAGCAGTGGCGCAAGTAACCCAACAGCCATAAGACAGTCAAAGATTGGCCACCAAAAGACTTCAAAGAATCAGAGAAGCTTAGGGAAGGGAGGCTATCGCCAGACGTGCGTAAGAAGAAGCAACAAGGCACGTCGAGGAGCTGGATGCTACGAGAATGGTCAGAGAAATAGCTATATTAGACCTCCTCAGCACCAAGGACGCCCGTATCCAAGAACTGGAACAACAACTGGCTATACAAGACCGAAATCAAAGACAAGAACCTATGGATGAAATGTGCCTACTCCAACCTTGAGCGAGCCTTGGAGATAGGTCAGTTTTCAAGTAACTCCACGGGCCCCTCCTCAAACTCTTACTCTTTTTTTGTCTACACTAACGCTCTCATTGCTTCAATATGATATAAATCTATTTGAGGACCTAAGCCTAGGAGAACTAACACTCATTAAGCAAAATACTGAACGTGATGTTGATCCCACTATCATAATGGGAATTTTTTGGAGGGACGTATTATTAACTTATCCCTTGTACCCTATTGTGCTAAACCTTCGTAGTTGGTGTTGGGTGCTCCAAAACTTTGAAATCCTGGACAACAATGTCAAAAAATTAGACTTGTTTGTTCTAGGATGATATTCCCGAAACACTGGCCAACTACGAGAGGTGGTAGCACAGAGTTATCAATGGATTATAAGCCATGGGTGGCTAGAAGTATACAATACTCACCAGCACTTAAACTTATGTGAATCTTCCTTATATCACCCTTTTCGAATTCTAAAACTATACCATAATATCTACAAACATTTAGAATCCATGTTAACCACCGTTCTCTACACTTTTGATAAAACACATATTGAATATCCTAACATAAGTTCTAAGGATATCACTGGGCTCCAAGATTTTATGAAACTCCACAAACCTAGCCACCCACCCCAAGCTGAGGCCATGGTCAGGGGAAGAGACATCCAGTTCATCATCTAACCCTACTTACCCCATATATTCTAATGTAGCCAGCAAATTACTTAATCCGTATCCTAATGCTCCGCCTACTAACAAGTCTTAAGCCGATTGCATTTTTTCTACTCTCCCTTCTCAACATATAGAATTTCCCACTAACACTCTCACCCTCGACGAGGAGGTACCGGCACCTCACCCGTCTCCCCCGCGTCAAACTCAGGAGATACGTCATACTCTCCCACAAGACAACATTGAGGCTTTTATTGATGATACTATTTTGGAGTCCTTGTCTGGTGCAGAGTATTAAGGGTTCATACAATTTGGCAATCCAGTACTAAAGCCAAAACTTATGTTCAAGGTGTTAATGCAAATAACACCGTTTGAGCCAACTAGGTGGATTCTACCAAAGGCCTACTCAGATGTCACACCAACAAAGAAACATTATGTACCGTACCCTCTCCGAGCTCCTCACCCGGAATTAGAAGAACTGCCACCTTTGGTTGGAGAAGGCACCTTGTGGTCTAACGTGGCACTGCACACAAAGTTAGCTAATCCACAATTGGCTAACCTATTATAAATTAGAATGGTAACATTTATGATCAGTTATTGCTTCCCCAGGTGGAGGAAGACTCACCCAATCCACACAAGAGGAGGGTATAAAATAATTATCACAAATGATGCTCACCCCAGGCTAGAAGATTTTACAGCTAGACTAGAGAAAGGAAAATTCAGAATACAGCTACGAATATATGTGTGTGCCACCAACTCAATGAGTTGATCGCTTGTACATGCCACTAAAGAGGAGATGGACACCTCTGGAATTTCAAGTGGCCAAGCGGTGGGATTCACATATCTATTATAACTTCCCAATCTTCATGCTAGCTACATTTACAGACATAAGGAAACAAAGAAAGTAGATGCTAAATTAGATATAGGCATGGTGCCATATCTCGGACCCAGTAATAGTGGCCAGTGTTAGATTCTTAAAATTTATCATGGTCCTGATCAATCAACCCAAGGAATGATATGATGGGTATGATGCTGAGAAGCTGTATATTGAAACGAATCAAGGTCCCTCTAACAGAGGTATGATGTTGTACTATCATCGCCTAAGGTGCCTTCCTGCCTACATACATGTCACATTCGAGGACATGGTGAATACCGGGTTCTAGAGATCTCACTCCGCATTCCGAAGAACCCTAAAAAAGCTTCAATCACGCTGAAACTTCTACTGTCATGAGTTTAGTGAGGATGACCAAGTCTTTTGACCTCGATTAACAGGTTCTAAGGATAGAATCTTCATCAGGTAAGGGGGGATGTTAATCCCATTTTGGATTAACAAGTATGCTCCTCCAATTGAGGACATTAATAAGTGTCATGCAAAAGCACTATAGAAGTTGTAGATTATGAGATATTGGCCACCTAAGGTCTTAGTTAAGTAAGTTTTGGGCGCCCAAGTTTGAATAAGGGCCAATTGTATATAAGGCATTTTCTTATAATGAATAGACACAATCCCCCTTTGTGCTATTGAGAGCTCTTTTTTGTGTCTTGAGAGAGATTGAGAGAGAGCATTCTAGCAATTGTGCCTCTTCTATGCTTTTATGTTGCATGCTTGTGTTGGAGAGTGAGAGAGAGTGATTGCCTTATGTTATGGTGCGAGCGACTCTACGGTGACAGCGTGGAGGTGGAGCTTGGAGGATTGGAGCTTCTCAAGTGAGCTTGGAGGCCTCAAGGGACTCAAGTTTGAAGCATTGGTAAGTGCCCTACGACAGTTGTGTTCTATTGCTCTTCCCTTAGGTGAATGCATTGAGGCCTCAAGGGACTCAAGTTTGAAGCATTGGTAAGTGCCCTACGACAGTTGTGTTCTATTGCTCTTCCCTTAGGTGAATGCATTGAGTTCCCTCTTAGAGGTGAGGTAGCCCATAAAACAGTCTCTCTCTCTCTCTCTCTCTCCCCCCCATAAAAGGGCTCTTTCCCTGCGTTCAAAAGCCTCATCGAGTCCTTTTTATCACCTCCATGGAAGAATCCAAAAGCCATGGAAGAATCCAAAAGCTTGCCTTCACACCAACCTCCTTCTTCAAGTCTAAGGCTCAATTGTTTTCCCCAAAGTCCTCCCGCTAAGGTCCCATCACTTTCCCCCTTCCAAACTAATCGATTAATACCCAAACAAAATTTGGCACCCATATTCACACCAACACTACTGTGAGAAACCAGAGAAATTCACACACAAAAAAAGTTCTAAAAAACACTCTGTGATTGGAGAAATTGCCTTGCTAAGACTCCTCATCTCGTGAATTTATTTTTTCAGGCCAAGGTGCGAACCAAAGACAAAAAGTTTACACCTTGGCTTGCAAACATGTGAGCACATTTAGTGGAACCATGGACATGTTTCTATTCTGCACACTTAAGATATTGAGTGTTCGGTATTGTGTGAGATAGCTTACACAATAGCATCTCTCTCTCTCTGAACATGTGATCGATGGTGGTTGGCAGATCGTTCACATGGTGGTTGGCAGATCGTTCACACATGGGTTGTGTGGTGTTAGGAATTGCAAGTGTGTACATTGGATAGTTTGCAACCTTATTGATAATAGAAGTACTACCTTGTTTATCTAACTACTTCCTTAGTAGTTTCTATCCCTTGTTTTATTTATGTTTGAGTTAAGGAAACTAGATGTGTGCATGGTTCTCCTTGGTTTTGAGGTGATCAAAGGATAGAGAAAAAATCACATAAAAAAAGTTTCATATATTAGGGTTGGGAAGGTGACCAAAGGATAGAGACTAACTGTTAAAGCTCTCTAGAAGTTATTTTGAACTCAAAACTTGAAAATTTTTTGGTGTGAAAAAGAAGAGTTTTTCACGGCCATGACTATTTTCTAGATATTCATGCCATGAATTTCATGTAAAAAAAAATCAAATTTTGAGGATGGTAAGGTGTATATTTGTATTGGATTGAGACTGTCAGACCTCATTGATAAATAAATTGCACTCAAAGCTTGAAAAAAAATTAGTGTGAATGTTAACCCAATTCTAGGGTTAACAAGAGCTACCGCCATTATCTTACATCAAGGATTCACGATAGATACACTAAAGGGTCATACGCTCAAGATATGAAGCAATAGTGTCCGAAGTTACAACTTGGATGGGCACCTGTAATGGTTTGACAGAGTATTTATGGCTATTCCCGCTTCAAGAGCATGTGGTAGCAAGTTAGGATGAAGTCCTAAGTGATTTACTTCATAGATATATTATGAGAGTAGTCATTGTAATAGCATTAGGCCTCTCATGAGCCTAAAGTGCCCGGTCAGCCCCACAGTTTAAGTGAGTGTGAACACTTATGGCCATGTATATAAGTGAATATCTCTCATAATACAACATACTCACCAATTGTGCAATTGAGTCTTGCTCTTGCTAATCTCTCTCCCTAATGCATGCTAGTGAGTGTGTGTGAGTGAATTGAGGTGAGAGGAGGGACGAGTACCCGTAGTGCAACGCAGTGGTGTGACAACAAGGCATGGTGAAATTTCTTCTTAAGGAGTTGTAGAGCTTAGAGACCTTAAGGGTCACGAGCTCGGCCATTGGAAAGATCCTCACTACAGTTGCGGTTCACCAGGCAATCTCTTTTTGGATGTATTTCAAGGAGGGTTAGGATGAGTTTTAACGTTTTTGGTGCCGCTGCCGGGGAGCCATCCCTTGGCTTTTTCCATCGTTTTTCCTCTAATCTATGCATTACCCATTGTCCATTATCTTGATTAATGGTTTTCCATGAAAAAGATGTGGATTTGATGGTGATTTGGTGTAGAACAACTCTCTTTTTTATTTTTGAAAAGAATGCCTTTTGCTTAATTTTTAGCTTAATTTGTTGTTTTTGTTGTTATTATGGGTTTTCATGTTCTCAGGGCTTGCACATAGTTTGTATTAGGCTTAGTTTGCATCCATTGCATCAAACAATGCAATTTTTAGTGAATGTTAGCTCTCTTTAGTGTTAAACATAGAACTAAGATCATTGATTTTAGTTTAATTGTGTGTTTGTTGTTGAAATTATTTGGATTAGAGTGTTAGTAAGCATTAGGAGTAGCTTAATCTTTCAAAAAAATCTTAAAATCATTAAAAACATCCTTGAATTTGACTAATTTCTCTTAATGGATTGGTTTTTGTCATTAAGGGTGATTAATCTTATTTAAGAAGTTAAAAAATTTCTCTTAATGGATTGGTTTTTGTCATTAAGGGTGATTAATCTTATTTAAGAGATTTTTTTTTTAGAAAATATGTTAATTGGGATCTAAATTGATCATATAAGTAGTCAAAATTGGTGTTTTTAAGTGTTTTGAGAGCATCTAGATGCATCAAAACACCTAACTACATCAATTTTTTCATTAATAGGAGAAATTTGACTCTCTTTGTTTAATTTTACCTTAAAAGAGGAGACCACAATTAAGAGTCTAATTAATCTCCTATTTTAGATTAATTCACACATTTGTTGATGCACAAAGATTAGCATTCCCTTGCTCTATCCAATGATGTGCTCAATTGTGTGAATTAATTAGGGATTAGTGGTTAATTAGAGTCCTTGATTAGTGTAAAAGAGAAAAAGATTAGTAAAAGGATTAATCTTGGATTAATTTTTAATCACTTTTTACATAACTCATTAAGGCTAATGAGCATTCAATAAGTAGATGCTCATGAGTTGTCGAATTGTCCATCTTGGGGGTCATTTATGAAGGGTATAAGAGGTGTCATAAAAGGGTTGACTTTTTTGATTCTCACTTACCTTTTTGAAAAAATGCTCATATCTCTTTCATTTCAAATTTAAAAAATATCCCCCCCGAAAAGGAAAATTCGTATTTCCCACTAGACTTTAAAAAAATCAAATTTAATTTTTTCGTGAAGTCCGGTTCACGCGTGAACCATTTCTACTTTTTCACGGCGGCCTAAGGGTTATGCCCTCGAAACCCATGCCAAAAACAAATCAAATTTAATTTTTTCATGAAGTCCGGTTTACGCGTGAACCATTTCTACAACTTCACGGCCTAAGGGTTCACATCCTCAGAACTCGCACAAAAAAAAAAGAATTTTATTTTTCCGTGAAGTCTGGTTAACGCGTGAACCATTTCTGCAACTTCACGGCCTAAGGATTCACGGCCTAAAGATTCACGCCCTCAGAACCCGCACAAAAAATAAATAAATTTAATTTTTCCTTGAAGTCCGGTTCACGGCATGAACCAATAAGGGTTCACGGCGTGAGACCCTTTATTCACGCAACCCCAAAAAAAAAACGAATTGAACCTTTTCATGAAGTCCGGTTTACAACATGAACCAATAAGCGTTCATGGTGTGAGACCCTTCATTCACGTGAACAAAAATATATATATATATATATATAATTTTTTTGTGAAGTCCACATCATACGTGAACCATTTTTGCAACTTCACGGCCTAAGGGTTCACGCCCTCGGAACCCGCACCAAAAAAAATTCAAATTTAATTTTTTCGTGAAGTTCGATTCACGCGCGTAAACCATTTCTGCAACTTCACTGCCTAAGGGTTCATGCCCCACGTCCCACGTCCCACGTCCTCGGAACCCCACGTCCTTGGAACCATTTCTGCAACTTCACTGCCTAAGGGTTCACGCCCCACGTCCTCGGAACCCATGCCAAAAAAAATCGAATTTAATTTTTTCGTGAAGTTCGGTTCACGCGTAAATCATTTCTGTAACTTCACGACCTAAGGGTTCATGCCCTCGAAACTCGCGCAAAAAAATGAATTTGATTTTTTCTTGAAATCCGGTTCATGGTGTGAACCGAACGAGAAGGGTTCACGACGTGCGACAAAAAAAAATGAATTTAATCTTTTTTCATGAAGTCTGGTTCACAACATGAACCGATAAGGGTTCACGATATGAGACCCTTCGTTCACACGAGCAAAAAAAAAAATCAAAATTTATAAAATCCGTGAAGTCCGCTTCACAATGTGAAAAGGGGTCCGTTGTAAAAAAAAAACAAATTCAACCTTTTCGTGAAATCTGATTCACGACGTGAACCGATAAGGGTTCACGGCATGAGACCCTTCGTTCATGCGAACACAAAAAAATAAATTATATATATATATATATAGATAAAATCCGCGAAGTTCACTTTACGGTGTGAAAAGGGGTCCGTTAGCCCAAAAAAAACGACTCTGAAAAATACCCCTGTTTGGAGGCTTGTATCTCCTAAACCATATATTCGATGAAGGCGCTCTAGGACTCGTTGGAAAGCTGACATTGAGCTCTTCGACTTTGGACTAGCCATTCGAAGTAAAAATCGATCATTTTGACCTCGACCAGTAGCCTCAAAGTTCGACCCGAAAATCGAGGCAAAAACAATCCAAAAACCACGAAAAATCACAAAAATAGCGCAAAAAACACAACGATGAACTATATTCAGGCTACTTTTTTAGGGTCTAAACGATAAAATCACGGAGGACTCAGGGAAACAAAGTTGTAGTACTCCAAGAATACTACAACTCTCTCATACATTATTTTTCAAAATTCCATTTAGAACACCCTCAAAAACAAGTTGCAAGACAGGGAAAAAAATTTCCGTCTTGAGATTATGATGGAAAATAGGTTTTAGGACTTCCTCTTCCATCTAGGAAGTTACAAGCATACGTTTTTTTTGGAAAATTATCTCTAAGAGGTCATTCGATGTGCATATACCGCCTAAGCTAATTAGGGCGAATGGACACCCATTTGACCCAATGAAGAGAACGCCAAGCCTCTTGAGGTTGTAACGGGTTGTGAGGATAAAATGCAAAAAAAAAAAACTATGTTTGCTCATTAAGGAGCATTTAAGCACTCCAACATGGCTGACATCTTCGAGCCATTGAGATCTATGTCGCAAATGCACCTCCCAATACCATTAGCCATGCCTAAAGCATGTCATCGGGTTTTACACCCCGTCACTTTGATCCCACCGGGCTTTGGTCCCTTACCTAACATTCCCATGAATCCTGTAGGTACCAACCCTTTCCTAGATGCCCACACCTTGGACATACTAACTAGTCTAGGAAGAAAGCCAAGGACTTAGTGAGTCCCTCACAACAAGAGCACTCATATACGGCCTTAGTGACATATACAAAAATACGGCCGTACAAATTTCTAAAATTATGGGCAAATAGACGGAATAACAAACCCTGTTCAATTCATTCAAATGTTTGAACAAAGATGTGAAGCCTTTGGAAATCCTAACTGTCCCACCAAGGTACATGCGTTGAACCTATGCTACAGGGAAAATCTAGTCAATGGTTTATCACATTGATGCCTACAATCAAGACCAACTTCAAAACCTTGAAATCAGCCTTTATACATGGCTTTTCCAGACAAGGTGATCGATGGAGTGTAGCAAGAGAACTCTATTCAATTGAGCGTTAACCAAATGAATCCATTAGAGATTTTATCCTTCGGATAAAACTCTTGGACTCATGATGTGAGTCATGGAAAAAATTAAACGATATTCAATTGAAGAGATGTTTTAGATGGGCTTGAAGAATATTAGCTTACAAAACTTGATCATTGTATCCAATCTGGAAACATTCGATCAATGTTGTAACAAAGCAATACGTTTAGATGACAACATGCTGGAAGATGATCATGCTATGAGGTGTTCCTCATCTAAACCTAGTGAAGCAATGATAAAAGAAAGATTGATCTCAGAATTGACATTCCTAGAATTCTATGCAGTCTTGCTTAAAACCTTTTCATCGACATCTTTAAGAGAGGATGAACTCCTTCAAAACCAGACATCCTTAATGCCTCTACAAGTGAGGAACGAAATGCCCTGTGTTGAGGGCAATCACTAACGAGACGATCCCAAGCCCCATTGTGCATACAAGGCACCTATTTTTCTATATTATATATATTGTAAAACCTTTGACCATGATACTAAAAAGTGTCCCACTTCATCCACAATTAACTCAAAACTTCTATCTCTTGTGCACCAAACAAAAATAGTCCAAAGGGAAGAAACTGCTCTCAAGAAGCAGTTAATTGAACACTTCAGTGTTTCTATTGTTGTGGACCTCACAAGGTGGCAGACTGCACAGTTTGGAATACTTCCATGCCCATAGTCACTGACACCTTGTTGCGAACCATGTGTGAACAATGTGGCATTGATCACATGTTCCAAGATTTCCCAAGACGAGTTGCTTCAATGCAACATGTCTCACAAATATAACTCTTAACATCTTAAGTGTACAAAACAGGCAATTGGCCACGGTACCCTTGAATAAGCTTACACACTACAAGCCAAGGCACGAGAGACAGTTAAAAAGGACACAAAAGACAATACCTCAACGTGGGTAGAAGAACATGCTTTAAAGCACAACCCAAAATAGAAAACAAAGCCTCCTAAACCCAAGAAAGACAAGGGACTACAAAGTATCAAAACCAAGGTTCAATTAAAAGATAGGGAAAAGGAGCTTGTAGGGGACATAAACCCAAAAGAGCCAAAAGCTATACATGATGCAGAAGCATCCACCTCGAAGACCACCACACAAACCTTAAAACCCATAAGTGCAACACATGGTACGAAAGCCCAAAAGAAAATTTGATCTCGTCGCATAGGCAAACATAATGAAAAACTAACAATCCAAAGAAAGTCAGAAAATGAAACAAGTTCTAGTACGTCACTAAGTAAAGATGAAACAAGTTCTAACTCTTCACTCAGTGCACCACATAGACCAATCAAGAAACTAGAACCCACTCAACCACCCCAAATTGATAATAATGATCATATGACATATGCGGATCGCAAAAGGCAAGCACAGGAGAGCATGCTTATCTTGGTTGAATGTCTTACAGGATCACCGGGGTTGTGATTGAGCCTCATAATGCCAATCCCAAAAAAGCAACCAAAATACAAAGCCCAGAGGAGTACCGCTTCCCCTTTTAAGGGGAAGACATACTCTCTACAAAAGAGTAATTTGAGACAGATTACACAAACTATACACTTGAGAAAGCACGTGAGAAATTTGATAATTCCCTTATGAGATTGCCAATCAACCAAATCCATGCCTGAGTTCAGAAAACAACTCTAACCCCTTGTTCCATTTTCTTCCCCAACGCACACGTGGGTATCTTTGGTGACCCAGAGCCCAAGCACTGTATGGTCAGCACCCTTTAGGATCCTTCGTAGGTCACCTAGCACTTCACTCATAGGTCGCTTCCTTGGTCCCTCATCCACTGTCTAGAAGCTCACCATTTAAATCAAACCGAGGCCGGTCAAGACCTCGGCCGACCTTGCCACGCGAGATGTCCTCCATTGACTCTCCGTCAGCTGTTGCAACTTTATCACTTAGGCCTCCCACGACCTCATTCACAGGATGGTCAATATGCTTCCCCAGCATTCTTGACATAAAATAGTCATTTAAAAACAGGTTTCATAAATACAGTTTCTAACAAACTCTCATTTTTCCACATTGTTCCACATCATTTCTCGTTATTCCACATTCTTCTACATCAATTCACATTGCTTATTCCACATCCAGTCATATGTATTCCCATCATCTTCATCCATTCTCATCTAATCACATCATATTATATCTCATCACATCTATCCTCATCACATCACGTCACAACATATCCACATCACATCTCATCCATTCATACCACATCACATCCATCTACATTCATTCAGATCCACATCACATCCACATATCATCACATCACGTTCACATCTATTTACATCACTTCACATCTATTTACATCACTTCACATCCATTCACATCTACCCAAGTCCATATCACATCACATCTCATCTATTCACATCATATCTCATCCATTCATATCTAACCAGATCCACATCACATGACATCCATTCTCATCTCATTACATCACATTCACATCTCACCACATCTCACCACATCCACTCACATCTCATTCACATCTATTCACATCCATCACACCCATTCACATCCCACATTCATTCACATCTCGTCACATCCATCCTCATCTTATCACATCTTGTTTACATCCATCCACATCACATCACATTCATTCCATCCACATTACATCACATCCATATCTATCCATATCACAACACATCCATTCACAGCTCATCACATTCATCCACATCCATTCATTCATTCACATTCACATCTATCCACATCCATCCATTCATTCACATGCACATCTATCACATCACATCTCATTCTCATCCATTTACATCACATCACATCACATCCTTTCATATATCATCACATCTCATCACATTCACATCCACATCCATTTACATCTCATCCACATCTCCTCACATTCACATCCACATCCATTTACATCACATCACATCTCATTCACATCTCATCACATCCACTCACATCTCATCACATCACATTCACATCTTATCACATCACATTTACATCTCCTCTTATCACATTCACATCTCATCTAATCACATCGCATCCATTTACATTCCATCACATCACATTTACATCTTCTCTTATCACATTCACATCTCACCTAATCACATCGCATCCATTTACATCCCATCACATTCATTTACATTCATTCAGATCCACATCACATCTTATCACATCCACTTTTAGTATTGTTTTCTACTTTCGATATACTGATAGGACTTTTCTAAGTTTCTGCCAATTGCTTGGCCTAGTTAAAGGTACTTTTTCTCGATCCCATTGAATTTATGTATCAGAGTGTTGTTGAAGGTTTAAAAAATGAAAATAAACCTTATCAGAATTGAATAGTAAAACTCAAAAAGAGCATTTACGTATTGTATTTTCATTCCTTAAGCTTCACTAATGAGAATTAATTCTAAACTTTTGTTTACTCATTGGATTCTTGATCCTCCATGCGGATGTGAAGTGATAGATATGAATGTATGAATAGATGTGGGTAGTCGTATAGGTGAACGATTGGATGGATGTGGATGAATGAGATGAGATGTGTATGAATGACATATGATGTGGATAGATGTGATTAGATGTTATGTGGATAGAATGTATGTGATGGGATGGTGATGAGAATGAATGTGATGGATATGAATGAATGTGATGTAAATAAATGAGATGTGATGTCATGTGAATTGAGATGGGAATGAATGTGATGTGATGAGATGTGGAGATGGGTAGATGCAAGTGGATGAGATCTGATGAGGATAAATGAGGAAAGATGCGATGAGATGAAAATGATGTGATTAGATGAGAATGGGAATACATATGAAATGGATGTGATTTAAATAATGTGATTAAATAATGTGGATTGATGAGGAACAATGTGGAAAGACGAGAGTCTGTTATAGAAACTGTATTTATGACCTGTTTTTAAATGACTATTTTATGTCAAGAATGCTGGGGAAGCATTTTGACCGTCTTGTGAATGAGGTCATGGAGACCTAATCTGGTAATTGGAATGACGATAATGACTTCAGCAAATCACTATGAGATTAGTGGATTATGCTAACAGATTGCTACTGTTAACACTTGACCCCATGGATCAAGTTAAGGGATGACAAATTAAAATCTGTATAATTGAAATTTCCATGGAGGACTGTTCAAATGAAAATTTTCGTCTAATGGATCATTATTGTGATAAGGATTTGAATGATATGATCTGAGTGAATTGTTATTTGATGATGAGTTCTATATAAGGAATCTTTATCCCAGGATTTTGTTGAGTTCACCAGACTCTAAGGGACCCCAGAATCAGTTGGATCTTAAGGGAAAGAGTTGTCCTCTAGTTGCGAGATGAGGACATCTCGCATTTTTTAAGTGGGGTAGGATGTAAGATTCCTCCCTCCAACTTTTGAGGTGTGCAGGTATAAGAACCTCCCCTTCTGATCTTATAATTATTTCCCTCTCTGAAATAAAAGAAAGATCCTATTTTACCCTATTTTACCCTATTTTGGCCTGGAGAGAGAAAATGTCTAGAGGGATGTAATTCAAAATTGAGATATTTTTGGATATAAAAATCCTCCTAGTGTCTAAAATGGTTTCACCAGAAATTCAAAAAGAACTTTCCAATGTACAGATGGAATAAATTAAAAATAGGTAAAAAGGACCTTAGCCTAAGAGTCCAGATTTTTTAAAAAATTTGGATCATGGTCCAATTAAGGTTCCTATGGACCGATAAGATTAATCCAAATGTAGGGAGGAGATAAATTGAAGAATAAAAAAAAAACCCCCAAAAATGAGTAAATGCTCACATAAGATGAAGAGTTGACTGAGTACAAGGTTTATTAGTTCAAAATTAAGAGATATTTAGAGGAAATGATGCATTTTTGACACCTCACTGTGGGGATCTCCCCTCATGAAGGATGCGCCTATTTCACATGTTTGGAGGAGTTTTAAACTAAAAAAATAATGAGATATTTTCATCTCTCCTGTTTCAACTAGATCCAAAAAGTAAGCTAAACTGACCTAAAAATAGTCAAAATTGACCAAACTGATCTGAAAAATTTTAGAATGAGTTTGCTTGGTTAGAGGCTCACTTTTTCCTATAAATAGAAGCCTCCCCCTTTGTAAAAGCTTAATAGTGTTTATGCACTGTTACTCTACTCCTACCCAGAGCCATTTACATTGAATTTTCTTGATAATTCAATTGTTTTTGGCTTAATCCTCTCCAAAGCAATTAGTGGCCACTGTTGCTTCAAACAAGAGTAGAACCCTCGATCCCTCAAGCCAAAGGAAAGCTTATAACTCCATGTAAGCTAAATTTTTCTTTTTAAATCTATGGTTTTCTTGATTTTCTTGTTTTATAATTGATTGAAGTAAATTCTAATGCTATGCCTTGATGAAAAGGCCACCCCCTTTTCTTCTTTACAATTTAGCCCTTCTTTATCCTAGAATGATTAACAAAAAGATTAATTAAAATTTTCTTATTGTTTACTCTCTTGATTTCTAAAAATTGAGTAGATTAGAGTCATATACATCTAGATTGGGTTAATTTCAGTTGAAATTAGAATGATAAAAATAAGAAATGGTCAGCCATACAAAAAGGAGGTTATAGTAAAATTTTTTAGAATTTTATAGAAAAGAAAGTTTATTTTTATGTTATTCCAAAAGATTAATTCCCACCATTTGTGCATTCTAAAAGAAATATTCTAATTTACTCCATGCATATTCACCTATGAAAATGCATGGATATCACTGATATTAATTATTAAAATTAATTTCTATGCATAGAAAGATGTATAATGAAAATTGTTTTATTTTAAAAGTGTTATTTTCATTGAATTTAATTTTTATGCATAGAAAGATGCATAATAAAAAATGTTTTATTATAAAAGTGTTATTTTCAATAAATTTAATTTCTATGCATAGAAAGATGCATCATGAAAATTTTTTATTATAAAAGTGTTATTTTTCTTAAATTTGAATTTATGCATAAAAAGATGCATAAAGGATTTTTTTTAATTTCAAAAGTGTTATTTTCATTAAATTTAATTTCTATGCATAGAAAGATGCATATAGGATTTATTTTTATTTCAAAAGTGTTATTTTCATTAAATTTGATTTTATGCATAGAAAGATGCATAAAG
Organism: Cibotium barometz; assembly: GCF_041138505.1. NCBI lineage: Eukaryota > Viridiplantae > Streptophyta > Polypodiopsida > Cyatheales > Cibotiaceae > Cibotium > Cibotium barometz. The sequence goes on from NC_141054.1 coordinate 29,481,400, forward strand.
GATTTGTTTTTATTTCAAAAGTGTTATTTTCATTAAATTTGATTTTATGCATAGAAACATGCATAAAGGATTTGTTTTTATTTCAAAAGTGTTATTTTCATTAAATTTGATTTTATGCATAGAAAGATGCATAAAGGATTTGTTTTTATTTCAAAAGTGTTATTCTCATTAAATTTGATTTCATGCATCGAAAGATGCATAAAGGATTTGTTTTTATTTCAAAAGTGTTATTCTCATTAAATTTGATTTTATGCATCGAAAGATGCATAAAGGATTTGTTTTTATTTCAAAAGTGTTATTCTCATTAAATTTGATTTTATGCATAGAAAGATGCATAAAGGATTTATTTTTATTTCAAAAGTGTTATTTTCATTAAATTTGATTTTTTGCATAGAAAGATGCATAAATTTATTTCAAAAGTGCTATTCTCATTAAAGTTGATTTTTATGCATAAATAGATGCATAAAGAATCTTTATATCAAAATTAGAATCCTCTAAAATTCTATGTTTAAATTCTATGAAATAGATGTGAATAGAGGTGATGTGATGTGAGGTGAATAGATGTGATGAGATGTGATGTGAATTAGATAGATGTGAATGAATGGATGGATGGATGTGATGTGAATAGAGGTGATGAGATGTGATGTGAATTAGATGGATATGAATGAATGGATGGATGGATGTGAATGAATGAATAAATGGATGGATGGATGTGAATGAATGGTGGATGTGATGTGAATAGAGGTGATGAGATGTGATGTGAATAGATGTGATGTGAATCGGGATCTGAATAAATGAGATGTGACGTCATGTGAGTCAGGATGTAAATGAAACGATATGGATGTAAACATATGTGATGAAAATGGATGTGGATATATATGTGAAAGAATGGATGTGGATATGTATGTGAAAGAATGGATGTGGATGTATGTGAAAGAATGGATGTGGATGTGTATGTGAAAGAATGGATGTGGATGTATGTAAAAGAATGGATGTGGATGTGTATGTGACAGAATGTGATGTGATGTAAAGAGATGTGATGTGACATGAATATATGTGGATGTGAAGTGATTGATGTGAATGTATGAATAGATGTGGGTAGTCATACAGGTGAACGATTGGATGGATGTGGATGAATGAGATGAGATGTGTATGAATGAGATATGATGTGGATAGATGTGATTAGATGTTATGTGGATAGAATGTATGTGATAGGATGGTGATGAGAATGAATATGATGGATATGAATGAATGTGATGTGAATCGGGATGTGAATTAATGAGATGTGATGTCATGTGAATTGAGAATGTGATGTGATGAGATGTGGAGATGGGTAGATGATGCGAGTGGATGAGATCTGATGAGGATAAATGAGGAAAGATGCGATGAGATGAAAATGATGTGATTAGATGAGAATGGGAATACATATGAAATGGATGTGATTTAAATAATGTGGATTGATGAGGAACAATGTGGAAAGACGAGAGTTTGTTTATAGAAACTGTATTTATGACCTGTTTTTAAATGACTGTTTTCTGTCAAGTATGTTGGGGAAGCATTTTGACCATCTTGTGAATGAGGTCGTGGAGACCTAATCTGATAAAATTGCAACAGCTAACGGCGGAGAGTCAATGGAGGATATCTCGCGTAGCAAGGTCGGTCGAGGTCTTGACCAGCCTCGGTTCGATTAAAATGGTGAGCTTCCGGTACGGTGGATGAGGGACCAAGGAAGCAGCCTATGAGTGAAGTGCTAGGTCACCTGCGAAGGATCCTAGAGGGTGCTCCATACGGTGCTCAGGCTCTGGGTCACCGAAGATACCCACATGTGCATTGTGGAAGATATTGGAACAAGGAGTAAGAGTTGTTTTCTAAATTCGGGCATGGATTTGGTTGATTGACCTTGCTGGTCCTCAACGGATGAGTCCATGGCTCTTTTATATAGATCCGTTGGTTGATCTTGCTGATCTTCAATGGAGATTCCATTTTGATATGTGAATATATTGTCGAGTACTATGAGCTAGAAACCATCAAAAAGACCCTTGCGTGGACATGTGGTGAGCATTCTGGTTGCCAATGATGTCATGGGTACACTGATGAAGGAATGATTGGAAATAAGGATTCAACCAGAGATTTTGAGGATTATGATCAGTGACACTAAGATTTCATTAAATGATTGTTTTAAAGACAGCTGAATCTGTGAAAAAGACAATTTCATATTGGGTGTGTAAGTGGTGTGACTAGTTTTAAGTTTGCATGAATATCCAGCTAGGGGGCCTGGGAACTCTTTTCCCTGGTACCCGGGATAAAACCTAACCAAATTTCTAATTGGATAATCCCATCACTACAGTGGTTGGGTGGTTGGCTATCCCACGGGACTATAGGTTAGGCTGATGGATCCCTAAAATGAGACTCAATTCTGTTATGGTATGATAGATGAAGTAAATCCCGGATAAAAATTGTTCTATAGAAAAGAATCAACGGCTGTGCTTTCCGGGCGAGGGAAGTTTTTCCGGGTTTGGTTTTGGAAGCTCCGAGGGATTAGTCTCTTTGTCAGGATATCCGTGGGCGAGGCCCCGAGTGAGGGACCTTGCCCCGTACAAGAAGTGCTACTTCCATTGCTAGTACCCCTGAATTCATTTCGCAGAGGGGACAGGGATCTTTCAAACCTTCCAAATATGCCAAAATTGTGAAAGAAGAGATTGACAAACTCATTGAGTGTAGATTCATCCATGAGATTGAACACTCAGACCTAGGTTTCACCCACTGTAATTGTGCCCAAGAAAAAAAAAATTAGTGTGTGTTGATCTCAAGAAAGTGAGTGCTGCCATGTGTAGAGATCACTACCCCTTACCATATTTAGAACATGTGCTTAAATGAGTGGTAGGCAAGGAGGCCTACAACTTTTTAGATGGTTACTCAGGCTATAATCAGATCTCTTTTGCACTTGAGGATCAAGCTAAAACTGCTTTTGTCATTGAAGACGGTGTGTATGCCTACCACGTTATGCCATTTGGCCTAAGCAACACACTAGCCATTTCAAAGACTCATGAACACTACATTTAAAGATTTTCTAAGGAAGTTCTTGGAAATTTTCTTAGATGATTTGTGCATTCATTCGTCATAGAAGGAGCACTTATCTTGATTACGTAAGGTATTTGAATAATGTAGACTTTATTGCATATCCTTAAACCTATACAAGTGCCAATTTTGGGTAAAACAAGAGTGATTCTTGAGCATTTAGTGTTCAAGAATGGGATTACATAAGGTATTTGAATAATTTAGACTTTATTGCATATCCTTAAACCTATACAAGTGCCAATTTTGGGTTAAAAAAGAGTGATTCTTGGGCATATAGTGTCCAAGAATGGGATTTCCATTGATAAAGAAATAGAGCATGCTTCTACTTCAATAAGAGAGGCTTCACGTGTAGTTTCTTTATCAACATCACCCTTATCTCAACAAGCCTCTCATAATGAATATGTTATGTTAGAACTTTTTGATATCTCACCCAAAATTGCACTTCCCACATCTCCTCCAAAGGAAGAACTAATACGCCCAATTAGGTCTTATGAGAGTCCCTTATTACCACCCTTACAACTCAATGTCAACATTCCTATGGTGCCAAAGTGTTTTCCATCACATCTACCTCATCATCAAGAAAAATAAAAAAATTAGCTTCAAAAGGCGTACATCACCCTTCAAGAAGTCCATGGATGATGGGAAAGAGGAAGGGGCGCGTACAACCAACTTCTATGTTTGTACCCCAAATACTATTTTGCTCCCTAACAACTTAAGTTCACACAAACCAGGAACCTGTTATTGGGAAAAAATAACTCCCACATGTACATTAAAATAGCACTCATACCAACAAACATAAAACATTAACTATATTTTCAAAAACCCTAAAAAAGATGAGAAGGAGCACACATCTAAGAAAAAGAGAATTCTTAAAATATGGTAAATGAGGTTTTCTTTGCTTGACCTATAGGTCTCGAGTAATGGATTTCACTTTGGCACGACACAAGTGCACCTATTTTAAATCCAAATTGTCAAGAATGGTAAGGGAGTGTCTACATACCACCTTTCTAGACATACTCCGGTTACTTTTATGCACCTTTAGGAGCGACTTGTTGAGGAAATAATTTCATTGATTTGTTTTTATTGCAATTCCATTCCATTGTTCCAGGCCATGCTTGAAATGACGTATATGTTTTGCCATGCCCATCTTTGTTGGCAATGTAGGACATATTTTTGATGCCATGGGGTTGCTCCATGGTAGGAGTGATGCCATAAAATCATGACAACCTAAGTGTTCTATACGCGGTCGGTGGACCTAACCAAGTAAGAATAGCCTAAGAGAAAGAAATCAAGCAATCGAGAATTAGAGGTAAGAGTGTTACCTTGCACTCAACACTTTATGAGATGCTATTACCAACACCATGTCCATTATGGGTAGTAGTAGGTGAGTTTATGGATTCTTTTTAAGGATTGAGATGCTTGACCAACTTAACTATAGTACCTATGCCCTTCCATAGCCAGGATACACTGAGACCACTGCCTACTCAGCCTACTCATCTAGTAGAAGGTTGTGTTTTAGGAAACCAAAATGAGGGGGATGATCAACCTAGTGATATCTAATTAGAGCTTTCTTATTCACTATGGTTATCTGACGACGACGATAGAGAATTGTTTTATAAGTTATCAAGTTGCAATTCCAAATTTTATAACTTGAAGAACCCATGTAGCAAGGCATGCAACTTTGATATGGACCGAATTCTTTCACTTGCTCTAGTTTACTCTAACTTAACTTTAACTTCAAAATTGTTTCTTTACTTCACAAAATTGCATTCATGGAATTAACTCAGTTACCTTATGACTAGAATGAACTACTTTCTAATTGCCGCTTAGAGGAACTCTAAGTCTATATTATTTCTTAGAATTAATAATGTCCCTATCGAGCATGACTGACCTTACAATATGCCAATGGAGTTTTCCAAGTACACCCACTTAGAATTTAGAGAACTTTAGGTAAGTGATAGGTTTAAAAAATAATAAAAAATAAAAGTCATGGGCCAAAAAACAAAAGAGAGACCAAGAAGATAACTATCGCCATGTAGGATCCTCGTAGGACTCTTGGTTACTCGTGTTGGTACCTTAAGGCCAATGCCTTAGTTCTCATGGGACAATACCTTGTGTCACCAATAAGTTAATAAAAGGGAGTTAAGCCATCACCATAATCAAGAAATTTCTTATATGCTCTTGACAGAGGTCTCTGGACCATTGCCATGGTCTTCGTGGGTTGGTGCCTTATCTTTATTTTATTTTATTTTTTTAAAGAGAAAAAAGAAAAATAAAAAAACAAAAGTCTAATCACCTTCACTCTTACCACTAGGTACGCAAGAGTCTGAGTATCTTGAGACTAAAGCATAACCGTAGGCATGTGATAAGACCAATTCAAGTGTAGATAGGCTTATTACTAACCTCTAAGAGTTAAATTGGCCTTGTCTTTCCTCTTCATAGCATAAGTTAAGTTCACCCACTCATAACAAACAAATGAACATGCATGCACATTTGTTTTTCAAATCCATATTTCATGTTATTTTTTACAAGGAACATTTAGTACTAGTTGGATTGTTTTTCACGCAGGTATCACAAGACTTGGCTACATCAACTCATCTTCACCAACATATTTCCAAGACAAAATCTGCATCATGAAGGAGGGTATGTTAACGCTTGCCAAATACCTCTATGGCATCAATGTCGGCCACCACCATATTATTTTTACCTTCTTTAGGCCACACACGCAAAATATATAATACATGTTATGTATTATATATGCCGGCCACCACCGTATCATTTTCACCTTCTTTGGGCCACAAGCGCTGGAATCGCCAAAATTTATTTAAAAGCCATGTATTGTATATTTGTGTGTGTGCTTGCTACTTGTCTATGAAAGGCACACCACGAGATCAAGGGGTTTAGGTTATTAGTGGGCTAGAGAACCAAGAACCTTATTTTTAAGTTTGTATGTAGCCTAAAAAGTGTAAACTCTAGAAACAAAGGAAATAAGGTATTCTCTTATGTTAATTCACTAGAGTGCTCTTCTTATCTACTCTCGTATGCTATGCTATTACTTTCTTGTTGCTTACCTCTTGCTTGTTTAAGTGCTTGCTTGCATGTATGTGGTGAGAGAGAGTGCTTGCTTGCATGTATGTGTGAGAGAGAGTGTGTGAGATTAATTTATGAGGAGGGTCGAGCTTCCATTATTGGGCAGTAGCACAACGATGAGGCTCTCGAGTGTTTCTTTCATGATACTACCTACGAGGATCGATGAGCTATGAGCATTCACAAGATGAGTGATACACCCCAACTGTACTTTGTGTGTTATACCATAGTATATTAGTTTCTTGATTGAGCTTCTGCATGCTCTCAGTTGCGATGAGGCAAAGCCCCACGACAAGAGTAGTTTCCTACGCCCTTCCCATGGCACAAGGAGTTACCCCTCCTCAAGTAGGTGATGAAAAGAACAACAAAATTTCCTGAGATGTATCGTCAAACAAAAAAATGACATCTTTACACCATGGCACCATATCATAAACCATACAAGAGAGAACAATGCAACATGATTCAAGTATAACATGTATCTAATCTTTAGTTAGAATTGATAAAGGAATCCAACTAAAATAAGACATATAACAATTTTTGGTGGTTTCTCTTCTCTTATCCAATCCAATATCTTTTTTATCAACGGTTCTAGTGATTTCTATTCAGCAACTTGTTAGGTTATCAAATCATTCTTTAACCTTAATCCTTTCGGATTCAAGGGAGTAAACCACCTTTAACTATTTCCAATTTAGATCAACTTCTCTATACTAAGACTTAGTATTTGATATCAATTATCAAGGGTTAACCATCCTTATAAAACAATTAGATGGGTCATATAACCATTCATTTAATTCTATAAATTATTCCATGATCTTTTCATCTATAATTTCTCCCTCTATATCCTTTCGAAAAATATAACCATCTTCTCTCTCTAAATCCTTTGAGAATTCTAATTAATCAAAAAGGGATTCTTATGGTCATAACAAATTCTCTTTAAGAGTAATTCATAATTAAGCCATTAGGTCTACCTCTTTCTTATTTCACTACAAAACTAGATCAATTCCACTTTCTCTCACTACACATTTATGAGCAAATCTAGCATATCCTTACTCAAACTTTAATCTTAAGGGTTTATAAAGTATATTTACTTAATCTACTAAAGTACTTCTCTTTTCTAAGGTAAAACTCTACTTTTAATATCTCATAATAATTAATATGTATCTAACCAATCTATTTCTCAAAGTTCATCTCTTGTAAATGAAGCAAAATTAAGGTCCAAAACATGTAAATAATGGGCCATGGGCAAGGCTACTATAAATAGGGCCTTGGGTTCATTGTAGGAACCTTTTGATCATTCATATCTTGGACACTTACATGTACTCTTGTCTCCTTTCTTAGAGATGATTTTTGATGGTCTAGGGCTCATGGCAAGCTTGATAGCCATCCTCATGGGGGTGAGAGGTTAAATCACTTACGCTTCATGCACATACCTTGTTTGCTACATGTGCATGTGGATTTCTTCTCTTTTCATCATAATCACATGGATTTCTCATATGTGTTTGATGCTCATCAAATGGATTCCAGATTTAGACTTTAGGTGTTGATTTCTGACCTTTGGTCTAGATCCATTTGAATTGGTATCAAAACTTTCATTTTGATTTGTTTTCTGAATTTTCTTAAAAATATTTTGAGTTTTTTTAATTTTATTTATCAATAGGATGACTAAGGTGACATTGGAAAGTTAAAGTCCCATCCCTTTGGTTAATCTCTATAGGTTTTGGGCTTTTGACGTGCTGTGGATCAAGATTTGGGGTACCACACCAAATTTTAAATGCTACAGGAATAAAATTGGGAAAGTTCAATAATTTTGTTTGTTTTTTGCTAATCAAAAACGTTTTTGCTGATCCTCATATTTTAAGAGCTTTCCATGGCCAAATCTGCTTGTTTCTTAGTCCATTTGTGAGCCTAAGTTGGGGGAATGCATTGGGAGGATTACTTTCTTCATGTTGATATCCATTTTCAAGGTGTTTGGAGCCTTGAAAACCTTGATTTTCTTACCCTCTGTTGAAGCTTCCAAACCCTAGAAATACTCAACCTTTTTCTTCAAATCTCTAATCCATAGCTATGGCAAGTACTTAGGCTAGTTAAGGGGCATCATCACCACCTCAAGGGGGTGCAACAAGCAAGGCAAATCCCTATAGAAGCTGGCAGTGATTTTTAGGTTTGGGAGAGGTTTTTTTAAATCAATCTCATCAATGTTTCTCTTAACCTTGCCGTTGATGCTTTATACTACTTTTAGCAATGGTCTATTTCAACAAACTCTTGCCATATTTGGAGCTTTTCTTTGGTGATTCTTGGAGCTTGGTGAAGAAGAGGGAACACATTAAATTACGCTTCACAAATCTACAACATAGAGCTTTAATCTTCAACATTCTCAAGCATTCAAGCTACCGGAAGGCTATTAGTGAGTACCGAAAGACTATTAGTGAGTGCCTATTGCCATTAATTCAAGATTTGATGCAGTTATTGAAGATTTGGGGAAAGATTTAGGGTTTGTGATTTGGGAACCCTAATCACTTAATAATGGCTAATCCTACATGAAATTAGTATTTCCTAATCATCATTAGACTCATTAACGATGCCATTATGCAAACTAATAGTTTGCATAATCCATTGAGCAAACCCTAACTCTCAATCTTGGAAGTTTGGCCAATTTGCAAGCAATTTTCATGCAATGGTGATTACCATGGTTTCTTATATGCTATTGGAAGTCCCACATGCTTGAAGATCATTGGCATTTGATGGCATGTTGATGGTTGATTGCTTTTGGGATGCTATGGACATATGTGGCGTATTCTTGGTGTGATTCAAGGTTGCAATTGGCATTGTCCATCATCACTTGGTGCTTTTGGTGTTGCTTTGTATTGTTGGATGTGATGGGATGTGAAGAAGAACATAAAGCATGAGTAAATGCTATTGTAATGATGAAATAATAAGCATGAGTCATGCTTTAAAAAGTTATAAGTGATCTCACCATCTATTTGAGTTTCAATCACTCTCCACATCACGATTGTACTACACTCTCATTTCTAGCTACTAGTGATGTGTGAGGGCACCCTAGTATGTGGAGAAGAGACGCGGGGGGGGGGGGGAGAGAGAGAGAGAGAGAGAGAGAGAGAGAGAGAGAGAGAGAGAGAGAGAGAGAGAGAGAGAGAATGGCTTGAACTCACCATGCCATGAGAGCCATGGTAAAGTGGTATGGTGAGGGATTAGGTATTGGTGGTGAAGACTTAGCCCAAACCTTTGCCCTTGGATTCTAAACTTGGGTAAAGGGGTTGGAAGAACTTGGCCCGGAGATCTGCAAGCTTCAACGTGCTTCTTTGACTTCACTTAATTGACTATGAACTGTGGCAAATGATGTTTTCTCATTCGGAAAAGTGTTGACACATTGGATAGTTGATACATTGCAAAGGGCAAAGTGTTATGCAGTGGATGCAATTGGGGGACTAATTGGATGATATTGGATGATCATTGATGCATTGTGAATGCCTTATGAGTGTTATGCAGTGGATGCAATTAGGGGACTAATTGGATGATATTGGATGATCATTGATGCATTGTGAATGCCTTATGATTGCCATTACAAGAGAAGTTGTTGGGAATTTACAATTTGGTTTGTTTATATTGAGATTTAGCTCAAAAAGCAAACAAGATGTCAAAATTTCTAAAAATTTTCCTGCATACCTACAACCTAAATCCTAAATTCAGTTATAGGGGTTTTAGGTCTTGCCTAGGGCTTTGCACCCTCTTGTAATACTCCATAAGTTCGTGTCAAGCTTTAAAGATCTTGATTTCGATATCGTTTTAGTTGGTGAACCTTGACTCAATCCATAAACCCTAGATTGTGTCACATGGGTCTTTACATATCTTGTTAGTACTTCCTTAGACCTACACAACAAGCCCTTAACCTCATCATTTCAACATTGTTTGGGTAGTCAAACCTAGGTGGTTGACTTTGACCAAAAAGTAAAATAGAGCATACCTACACTTTGACTTTGGTCAAACCCTCTTAGGCATAATTAGTACTCATCATCATAAGCTCACACACCAAGTTTCATCCAAATCCGGTGCGTTTTGGGTATCTTATTGCCTAATTTCCATTTTCAACGTATATACTTGAGAACCCTAAAACAGAGGACATTAGGGCACCTCATCTTAATTGGGGTCTTTACATGGTTGGATAGGGCATCTCATCAGCTTTCTATCAAGCATTAGATCTCTCCAATCCGAGATCCCTACCCCAAGTTATAGCCAATTTCCAAAAACACTACATTCTCATTGGTAGCCAAGCCCAAAGGAAGGCCAAGGAAGAATGTATTGAGTTCCGTGAGGATATAGAGGGTGAAGAGATGGTGGAACATGGTAACATGGAGGTACTGGAGGAGATTTTTGGGAAACCTTAAAGAGAGGTTGAAGAAGAAGTGAATGTTGGAAGTGCCTCCAAGCATACCCCTCAACCCTCACATATCATCTCAAACGACACTCTTATCCAACTGTTGATGGAAATGAATACAAAATTTGACACTATGGCTACAAGAATTGGATTGGTGGAAGAAAAGTTAGCCCAACCAATGGGTCAAATTAAGCATGATGGTCATGGTGGTCATCAAAGAGACAAACAACCTTTTCATGGGACCTCTTTTGAAAACCAAAGAGAAGGCAAGCAACACATGCAAGAGGCTTTTACAAGGGTTACCCACCAATGAGAATCCTACAAAGAATGCCATAAGTGGATTCATGGCAGAGGAGGCTAGAAGACCTCTCATGAGGGAAATGAGGCCTACATCTTTCCAAGTCGGTTCCTCTCAACTACATGGAAAGCAACATGGTGATGTGGTTGAGCATGATTTGGAGCATATGTCATTCACCGAAAGAGGCAAAGAGAAGTTGCGGAGCTCTGTGAGCCAAAGTATAGAAAATCTCAGCCCATCTCATACCCTCTCAAAAAACATCCAATACTTCTTCAAATGTTAGTAAAAGCTTTCCTTCCACAACACCCACTTCTACCTCTAGTTTGCATCATCATTTGGAGGTGGATAGCCCAAGAGTGGAGTTCAAAATGATGCAAGGAAAGGCAATGGTTTTGTCAAGAAGACTTTTCAACCCTTCAAGAAGACACAAAGGATGGATCATCCAAAGATTGAAGAGTTGAGGAGCAAGGATTCATGCTTCAAATGCAAAGAGAAGTGGTCACCCGGGCATGTTTGCAAGTCAAGGAAGGTGGTAGCTTCTATGATTCTTATGGATGATTCAAAGAAGTCTCATGAGGTGGAGGAATATGAAGATTACATTGAAGAGACACATGATGATACTTTTGAGGATCGCTCTTTCATCCAAGAAGAAGATAAGTTTCCATTTGACCCCGGTGGGGGAAGTCATGCAAGTATTTTGCGAGGTGATACATCCAAAAATACAGTAATACTATATTTCTCAAGAGCTTTGGTGGGATGCAAGAGCCCAAGAACTTTGAGATTAGTGGGAACAATTAATGGGAGAGTTGCACACATTTTGGTGGACTCCGAGAGTACACATAGCTTCATCAACTCTAAATCCATCAACTCTCTCAAACTATCTCCAATGGAGCTACCCATAACCTTCTAAGTGCAAGTGGCAAATGGGGAAAATGAGAAAGCTACATCGGTTTGTCCTTCTTAAGAAGTGACATTATCTTCTTCATATACTTGGAAAGGTGATTTGGTGGTCTTGGATATGGGTCCCATTGATGTGATTGGTTAGATTCTCTTGGTGATTTCCACATGACCGTTCAACAAGGTATTATGACCTTTTCACATGATGGAAATCAAGTGGTATTGGCTAGAAATACATCAAAAGGGCTCCCTTTGATCACTCTTAAGTGGCTCAAGAAGGAACTCAAGACTCCTAGCACCATCTATGTATTGTTTGTATGCTGTTCAAGAGGGGATGGATAGAATTGGACAACACATAGACAAAGATGTGGTGACTCTTCTCAAAGAGTATGAGGACATTTTTCAAGTGCCAAAGAGTTTGCCACCCAAGAGGGAGATTGACCATACTATTATACTTGAGCCAAATGCAAAGGTTGTGAACAAGCCTCCTTACCGTTTGTTTAAGGTGGAGAGTGGAAGTGGCAAAGCAAGTACAAGAATTGCTTACCATGTTTCTTATCCAGCTCTCATAATCTCCATTTGTATCACCCATTCTATTAGTAAAGAAGAAGGATGGGTCCTTTCATATGCGCATTGATTATCCTTACTTGAATAAAGTCACTATCAAGAATAGGTATCCAATACCCCGTGTATTGATGATCTCCTTGATGAGCTCAAGGATGAAAAGTTCTTCACTAAGATTGATTTAAGAACGAATTATCATCAAATAAAGGAGGGTGATGAGGAGAACCGAAAGGGGATTGTTTCACTTTATGGTTATGCCCTTTGGCTTTACAAATTCCCTGGTCACTTTAAATAGGAGATTGGCTCCCTTCCTATTCAAGTTTGTGCTAGTGTTCTTTGATAATATCTTGATTTATAGAAAGAGCAAGGAAGAGCACTTATCTCATGTGAAACAAGTGTTTGAGGTGATGAGGAAGCATAAGCTTTATGCAAAGGAGAGAAAATGTGCATTCATGGTACATGAAGTGGAGTATCTTTGACACTTGGTGGGAGAGAAGGGCATTAGGGCTAGTCCAAGGAAAGTAGCATGTGTCAAAGAATGGCCAACCCCTAGCAATATAACTCAATTAAGAGGATTTTTGGGATTGTCTTCTTTCTATAGAAGACTGATTTGCTCAAGAGGGAAGCTTTCTTTTGGGATACTATTGCCGACAAGAGTTTCAATAAGCTCGAAACCTTACTTACATCGGCTCCTATTCTTGTGTGCCCCAATTTCTCAAAGACATTGAGTGGATGCAAAGTGGAAGAGGGCTTGGGGAAGTTTTATACCAAGAGCATGGTGTCATTGCATTTGAAAGTAGAAAGCTTTCCGAGAAGGAGATGGGGTTGCATGTTTATGAGCAAGAAATGTTGGCTATACTTCATGCAATCAAGAAATGGCATCATTATCTTTATGGTGCACATTTCAAGGTGAGAAGTGATCGTAGGGTGCTGAAATTTTTCCTCTCCCAACCCAATCTTTCTCCCAAACAAAAGAGATGGTTGGATACACTTCAAGGATATGATTTTTATCCTACACACCTAGGAAGGACAATAATGTAGTTGCAGATGCCTTATTGCTAAGAATGTGGGCCTACATGGTGACTTCAATTATGGAAGTGTATAGTGAATGGATTAAAGGGATTCAAAAGGAATATCTTATCAATGAAGGTGTTGCCCATATTTACACAAAATTACAACAAAGAGATGATGGAGAATTCTCTCATTACAAGTTTTGTAATGGTCTCCTATGGCACAAGGATAAGATGTACTTGGTTCCTACCTCATCCTACATTCTCCCAAGGTGATTTATGAGATGCATTCTTCACCACTTTCGGGCCATCTTAAAAATTTTGACAAAGTAAGAAAGGGCTTCTATTGGAAAGGCATGTGGAGATATGTCAAGAAGTTTGTGTTGAAATGTATGTCTTGCCAAAAGAATAAGGATAGTCATCAACTTCCAAGTGGATTGCTTCATCCTTTGCCTATTCCAAATGGGAAATGGACTCACATTTCTATGGACTTCATTATGCGTCTACTAAGGACAAAGTATGGATGGGATCAAATATTTGTGATGGTGGAGACACTCACCAAATCAGCCCATTTCATTGATTTAAAGATCACTTATGGGGCCTCTCACATTGCCAAGCAATTCATGGAGCATGTCTTCAAGATACATGGTTTGCCACTTAACATAGTTTGTGTGATAGGGACACCAAATTCATGGGGGTACTTTTTGGAGGACATTAGATGAGAACATGGGAACCCAAATCACTCTATCTACAGCCTATCACCCTCCAAACTATAGTTTATGATAGTTTGTAGATAGAGTGATTTGGGTTCCCATGTTCTCATGTTCTCATGTTCTCATGTAATGTCCTCCAAAAAGTACCCACCATGAACTCGGTGTCCCTATCACAAACTATGTTAAGTGGCAAACCATGTATCTTGAAGACATGCTCCATGAATTGCTTGACAACATGGCATACTTGAGGAAGGTGTAGTTTGACCAAGTGGCATGATTTGTATGGAGAAAATAGGCAATACTTGGGATTATATGCATGCTATAATTTCTAGACAATTTTGGTGAGGTCCATTGTTGGGGTCGATGCTCTACTCCAACAAGCTTCATTGGTCATCACAATCAAAGAATATGATGCAGGGAATGATTGTCTAAGTGTATGCATCATTTGCAGCCTATTTCATGGAGTTTTTATGAAGAATTTCATCTACAACAAGGGTTGCCATAATAATTCCACACATATGCATTGGAGATGAAGACTCATGGAGTTCTTTACATTTGGAGAGCATATTTTGGGCCTTTACCACTTTCCATTGATTTCATTTTAGGCTATGTTGAATTGTAGATATCTTGTATGATTTTGAGGACAAAATCTTTGGGAAGGGATGGTTTGTAATAAAGCAAAACTAAGGTCCAAAACATGTAAATAATGGGCCACGGACAAGGCTACTATAAATAGGGCCTTGGATTCATTATAGGAACCTTTTGATCATTCATATCTTGGACACTTACATGTACTCTTGGCTCCTTTCTTGGAGATGGCCGTTCATGGACTAGGGCTCATGGCAAGCTTGATAGCCATCCTCATGTGGTGAGAGGTTAAATCACTTAGGCTTCATGCACATACCTTCTTTGCTACATGTGCATGTGAATTTCTTCTGTTTTCATCATAATCACATGGATTTCTCATATGTGTTTGATGCTCATCAAATGGATGCTAGATTTGGACTTTATGTGTTGATTTCTTGATCTTTGATCTAGATCCATTTCATCTCTCTACAGTTTGTATGTAAATTCTCCTAATATTTCCAAATAGTTTTATGTATTTATAACCTTAATCTTGGTCTATTTAATTTATTCACACTTATAAATAGATTTCTTTAAGCTATATATGAAATTTCTATTAATTTAGTATGAACAATGTGCACCTAATACACATCGATTAATTATTTGTCCAATATAAAACTCTAACTTTTAACTTGATTTATAGGGTCTAATATATAACCCTAGTAACTTTATAGGGTCAAATCTATCAACAATTAAGTATGAACAATGTGTACATAATACACATTCATTAATTATTTGTCTAATCTAAAACCCTAACTTTTAACTTGATTTATAAGATCTAATATATAACCCTAAATTTTAACTTTTAATTATTTGTCTAATCTATAATCCTAACTTTTAGCTTCATTTATAGGGTCTCTAAACATTGTTAAAACTCATCTAATTTTTAAATTTTATTAATCTATCTATTGTCCAAAATCAAAACTAGACCTTTAATGAATCTAAACCTAGTAATTTAATCTAAGGTAGCTAATTAATTTAATGTATAACCAACCTTAGTCTAGACAAAAACTTAAAGATCAATCTTTTAGACTATAGTTTTAACATAGTTGTACCTAGAATAATTACTCCTTAGTCTAGACAAAAACTTAAAGATCAATCTTTTAGACTATAGTTTTAACATAGTTGTACCTAGAATAATTACTCCTAAGGCTACAACATAGCTTAAATCCATTTTAGCTATGCTTTTACACATTAGACTATCTCTACACAATTCCAACAGAGCCTAAGGATTAGATGTCTCTATTAAATAGAAAGTTATAATAAAATATTCTACAATAATTCTAATTCTTTGAAATAGTATAGTCACTATGAACTATTCATTAAAAAGAAGAGAATTCCAATCAATTCTATAGTCATTTAATCCATATATGAGTAGCTCTCAACTAAGGATTTTCGCAATTCAACAAATACATTAATTTAAATCTCTATAAATAATTATAAAGGGTCAAAATTTAAAAAGAATAGAAATTATTTGAAAGTAATAGAAAACAACAAGAAAAAGGTTTGAGTTGTATAAAAAATTATGGCAATTTGAAAGCATAAGCTAATTCGTACTTGTAGGAGGTTTTAATTTGAATATGACTTATCGTTGCAATAGGATACTCTTCTTCAAACTTCTTAAAAAGATCTAATGCGCACATTTTGCACCTTGTTTTTACCTCTCATTATTTTGCTTTTTATCAATTTTTATGTGTTATAGGATTACATAAGTTTACATATACATTTGGCCTAATCACATGTGTTATAAATATGCACATGTGTACATTTTACACATATTTGCACATTTAAGTCTTCTCCTTCACAATTAAAATTTATATATAAGGTTCCCAGTTATTAAAATTTTTCTTCTAAGGTTAAATTTTCATAATCTAATCTACCTTACCAGATTAATTTTTCAACCCAAGTTTAGAGAATTCTAGACATCATTAAATACTCTCACATTAAGATATATTTAAAATTAAAAATTTATTTATAAAAACTAAAAACACCTGTAAGAGGGATCTTATATCCTCTCCCACTTAAGTTTTGAGATACTCTCATCTCAAAAACTTTGACGTTAGCAAAAGCCTTTGTGAAATCTTTGGACATTGTAATGGCTTAAGAAATAGATGATGGCTTTGAGTTCTTCACACAAGACCATCCAAAGGTGGGTTCATCTTCCAGACAAATCTGTTGAGTAGCATGGTCTCATCCATTGGAGGGGAAAACTTGAGAAGTCTAGCAAAAACTTGATGGGATTCCTTTAAACTTCTTCCTTCCTATTGCAAAAGAATTTTGTAAACAAAAAGTAATATATATTTTATTCCAAAAGTTTTATTTGAGTATAATAAAAGAAGCCACCATTAGGCTATCAACAAGACCAATTCTTGATCTTAAGGGGAAATGATATATGCGAATGGACATGCCATAGTAAACTCAATCACATGTGCTTTGCCAGTAGTCAAGATCTTGTGATAAGGAATATAGTTCCCAACAATCAACCTATGAACTTCAATATTTTGTCGAAGTGTCCCTCTCACAACATCGAGATGAATGAGAATCATTATAAGAAAAATGTTCTCCCCATCAATCTATCATCCTTGATGAAGGCACCATGTTCCATTTCCTTGAGCACCACCTCTATCTTGGATTAGCAATGTTCACAAAGTAGAGGCTCTCAAAATGCCTAGCCAAGGCGACCCAATTTGCAAAATGAGCCAAGGAGGAAAGAAGGTGCTCGAAGGTAAAAGATATCATGTCATCCTTTGAAGATAACCTAGGGACTCTTGATAGATATCATGTCATCCTTTGAAGATAACCTAGGGACTCTTGATAGATAAAGGTTTCACCATCTATGGCTCCACTTGAATGAGAAACCCACTAAAATATCGTAAGTTTCAATTTTAGGTTGTGTACCATAAAATCACATCTAAGCATCGTAAGCTCACATCTAAACTTGGCTAAGATCTGGTATGAGACCCCTGTCCCTCTATCTAAGGGTAGAGCAACTCACTCTATACCTCATATCACAATATCCTAACACTTTGCTATTTCATCAGCTCCTCTCAATCTGACTAAAACAATCCTTATGTAGGAAAAGTGAATGATTTCTCTAGGTGTTTTTTCATTCATAATTCCCACAAGAAGGTCACATCGAATAGCTCCCCTGAGGCTCAACAAGGTGTCTTAAGTTGTGGGAACATGTGCCTATCATAGCCAAGCACGAGCCCCAAGAAGAAGAAGACTTTATGAGAATCCCTAGGCTCACCTCCCAACCGTCAGTTATGGAGACCTAACCGTGCTATATTTAGCACCGATCGTCCACACTTGCCTGGACACCCCTTAACCCGCCCACACTCTTAGTGTGCTAGTGTTTCTCGTCCTGACCCACTCCTACCCTTTTCCTAACATTACTCCCCCCTTTTGGAAGAGCTTTTGTCCTTGAAAACAAAGGTAGGATATCGAGTCTTGAGAGTACTAACGTCCTCCCAAGTTGAACCTTCTCCGGTTTGTCCTTCCGCTTAACTAGACATTGTTGTCTAATTTTGTGATGAGTTCTCTTCTCTTAATAATCCAAGATGCACTGTGGCTCATGTGGTAGCACCAGAGGCTTAATTAAATCTACAAGAACACCTTTATCACCACATTGGCATCTTTGCCTAGTCGTTTCCGTAGATGACTAACATGAAAAACGAGTTGAACCTTGGAGGCAGAGCTAACTTGTAGGCAACTTCACCTACACGCTTAAGTATTGTGAAAGGTCCACAATACCTAGGTGAAAACTTTGGCACTTTGCCTGTCTTCAAAGTTTCCAAACTCGAGGGAACTTTGAGAAATACTTGTCACCTTTTTCAAATGTGACCATTGTGCGGTCTTCATCCGCATAATGCTTGTAATGATGTTGGGATCGTTTAACATTTTTCTTAGCAATTTTCAATATATCGTGATGATCTTGTAGAAAATCTTTCACTTTTTGAATTCTTTCATCAGTAGCTAACCCCACAGCTACTAGAGATTGGGGTTGATAACCATACATAAGCATGAAAGGACTAAAGCCTATAGTGCAATGCTTCGCACTATTGTAGGCAAATTCTAAAATTGGTAAGTAATATTCCCAATTCATTTGTCATTTACTCACATGTGCTCTTAACATATCCTCGAGTACTTGGTTGACCCTTTCTGTCTGACCATCACTCTAGGGGTGTTTAACTGTACTCATATTGAGCATTGTGTCTAACCTTTTGAACACTGCTTCATCACCATAGAGATGCTTTTCCACTTACCACCATTAGGGATATCTAATGGTTGTAATAGCCCGCCTATCTTAAGATGCTCAGACTTATTGACCTGGCATTTTTGACAATGCAAAATATATTCTTGTACGTCCCTATGAAGTCCAAGCCAATAAAATTGCCTTCTCACTAAGGCATAGGTCTTCCTAATTCAAGGATGACCTACACTTGGACTATCATGACACTCATAAAGTATTTGGCACCTAGTGTCAGAGTCCAAGGGTACACACACTCTTCCTTTGTGTAACAAAGACCCATTATCGATGGAAAAATGCTTTCAATGATTAAATTCATCCCTAGACAGAGAAGACCTAGGTGTGAAACTATCATCTGCACTAATCTTAGGTGTTATAAATTTTCTTCCTCGGTGTGTGACTAAAGATTAAAATATCATCAAGAAATACTACAACAAATTGACTAATATACGGGCATAAGATGCTATCCATAAGCGTCATAAACGTAGCTAGAGCATTAGTTGACCAAACGGCATAACTAAAAACTCATAATGCCCAAATTTGGTGTGAAATCTGTCTTAGTGTGGATGCGAACTTGATGATAGCCTGACCTTAAGTCAATCTTGCTACAGTATCGCGCACCTTGCAATTGATCAAAAAGATTATCAACTCGCGGTAACGGATAATTATTCTTTATCATCATTACATTCAAACCACGACAGTCTATGCATAAACGCATAGACCCATCTTTCTTCTTCACCAATAAAATTGGTGATGCCCATGGCGAATTGCTAAGCCTAATGAAGCCCCTAGCGAGGTAGTCAGCAAGCTGATGCTCTACCTCACTAGCTTCACTAGCGTTAAACCTATAGGGAGGCTTGTAGACTGGCTTTGCATCCTTGAGCATTTCAATGTCATGCTGGACATTGCCCTCCAGACGGCAAGTCACTTGGAAACACATCATGAAATTCATGCAAAAGAAGTAGAAACTTGTTGAGTGAATCGAGGAAAAATTTTAGTTTGTTCATTATTATGCATAGCACTAACATTTTGTTCGCATATGACAGAATTGAGCGATTTAATACTCAAATTGGAGTTAAAATAACCACCACTAGCATTATCACGAGACAAAATTGAAGGAGACATGTAACACAAAAAGAGATTTTCTATTTCATGAGCATGTACGAGCATGTACAAGGTGGTCCACTTCAACAGAACAAATGAGTGGAGATGGCGGTACATAATGTTCACCTTGTAAACAAACTTGTTTACCATTAATCTTAAAATCAAAAGTATTATCTAGAGATAACTACGAGAAAGAGATGGTCCTAAATGAAACAATCATTCACGTCCCAAAATAACATCAGCTCTCGTAATATGCATAACTTGAAAATCCAAGTGCATTTCATGTCCCTGAATACGAAGTGGTACTTGCTTGACCGTTGTGTCCCATACATGCTTATCATGCCCATTAGCAAGAGATACCATGTATTTATGATCACTAGGGCTTTGTGGCAATTTTAAATTTTTAAACAAGTGATAATTCAAAAAGTTATGTATGGCCCCATCATCGTCAATCATGACACGAACTCTTCGTCCGTTGATGTGTCCATGTATCCAAACCAAATCATAAGGCTGGAAAGAGGGTACCCACATTGTAGAGGTTACACAACACTCATGTGTGGCATCGGTATGGCATACTTAAACTTCAAAAAACTTTTGAGAAACTTCGAGCGGCAAGACTTACACCGTGTGCACCGTCTTACTATCACCCTTATCAACATATTTACCACGGTTCTTTAGACTGTGGATTGATATGGGAAGATGTGAATGGATGGGGATTGATATGGGAATGATGTGATTAGATGTGGGTTGATGTGGGAAGATGTGAATAGATGTGGATTGATGTGGGAATGATGTGATTAGATGTGGGTTGATGTGGAAAGATGTGAATAGATGTGGATTGATGTGGGAATGATGTGATTAGATATGGATTAATGTGGGATGATGTGATTGGATGTGATGGGAGTTGATGTGGGAATGATGTGAATTGATGTGATTGGATGTGATTGGATGTGAGTTGATGTGATTGGATGTGATTGGATAGGAGTTGATGTGGGAATGATGTGATTGGATGTGAATTGATGTGAGATGATGTGATTGGATGTGAATTGATGTGAGATGATGTGATTGGATGTGAGTTGATGTGGGAGTGATGTGATTGGATGTAAATTGATGTGAGATAATGAGAAATGATCTGGAATGATGGTCAATGATATGGGGACGATGAGAAATGATGTGAAAGAATGTGTAATGATGAGGAAAGATGGGAATTTTGTTGGAACTATAATTGCATGTGAAACCTATTTTTTAAAGATTGTTTTATGTAAATAATGTTGGGGAAGCATTTTGACTATCTTGTGGAATTCGGTCGTGGGGCCTAAGTGAAATAGTTGCAACATCTGACGGAGAGTCAATGAAGGACGTCTCACATGGCAAGGTCGACCGAGGTCTTGACCAGCCCCGGTTTGATTAAAATGGTGAGCTTCTGGTACGCTGGATGAGGGACCACGGAAGCGGCCTATGACTGAAGTGTTAGGTGACCTGCGAAGGAACCTAGAGGGTGCTGATCATACGGTGCTCGGGCTTGGGGTCTCGCCTAGGATACCCACACATGCGTCGAGGAAGAAAATGAGGTGGAGTTTGTTTTTTGAACACGGGCATGGATCTGGTTGATTGGTCTTGCTGGTCTTCAAATGGATGAGTTCATGGCTCTTTTACATGGATCTTGTTGGTTGATCTTGCTGATCTTCAACTGAGAGTCCATATGATTTTTATGTGATTATATTCATAGGTACTATGGGCTAGGAACTATTGAAAAGGACCCTGAGTGAAAAGGTGGTAAGTGTTCTGGTTGTTGCCAATGATGCCATAGGTACGCTGAGGAAGAAATGAATGGAATACTGATTATATTCTTGGGTACTATGCACTAGGAACTATTGAAAAGGCCCTTGATGAGTGAGTAGGTGGTGAGCATTCTGGTTGCCAATGATGCCATAGGTATACCGAGGAAGGAATGATTAGAAATTGGACTTGGAACTGGAATACTGAGGGTTATGATGGAAACACTATGGTTTTATTTTGCAACATTGTTTTGGAGATAGTTATGATGGAAACACTGTGGTTTTATTGCAACGTTGTTTTGAAGATAGTCGAGTCTAAGAAAAGGCAATTTCATATTGGGTGCATAAGTGGTGTGTCTATTTAATTTTTGCATGAGAGCCGACTAGGGGGCCTAGGAACTCTTTTCCCTAGTACCCGCTGGGACAAAACATAACCAAATTTTTATAATGGATTCTATCAATACGGTGGTTGGGCAGTTGGCTAACCCATGGGATTGGATGGGGTAGGCTGGATTGATGGATTCCTATAATAAAATTCAATTCTGTTCAAGTTACAATAGTTGAAGTAAGTCACAGGATAATCCTTGTTGAATGGAAAAGAATCAACGGCTGTGCCTCTTTTGATGGGAAAAAAGCGTTGGTCTCTATGAACCAAGTGCAAGTTCCTTCTTTGATTCGGCCATGTGACCCGCAGGTTTAGTTGGAATACAAAGGATAGTTAAGGCCCTTGACTACGTTAGAAGATTTTCCCTAGAGAAATTGCCTATGCTTTCTGGGCGAGGGAAGTTTTTTTCAGGTTCGGTTTTGGAAGAATCGACAGATTAGTCTCTTGTCCGAACATTTGTGGGCGAGGCCCCGAGTGGGAAGCTTTGCCGTGTGCGCAAGGTTGCTACTTCCACTGCCAGCACTCCTGAGTTTGATGCATGGAGGGGGCAGGGATCTCACAGTTATGGCTATCCAAAGACTCGGCACTAAGAACTCTAGCTTCAGTGCCATATACTAGTTTGAACAGAGTCGTCCCTGTGGAGACCTTATAGGCTGTGTACAGAATGCCCATAACATGGAGTATAACTTCTCATCCCAATTGGTTCGATTCTTATTGACTGGCTTCTTGAGGATGTGCTGAAGTATTTTGTTGGTGGACTCCGCCTGACTGCTGTTGGCCTATGCATAATAGAGTGCGGATCTCTTATGGAAGATGAGGTGCTGAGTGACTAGCTGTCGGCTTGATCGGGTAGCCAAACTGGCTGATGATCATCTCATAAAGGAATTTGGCAGTGGACTTGGCCGTGTTATCTTGGAGGGCTCTGGCTTCCACCCACTTGTTGGTGCTATAGTCGGTTGCCACCAAGATATATTTGTTACACCGGGGTGAATCGGGTTGGTGGCTTGAATGGACCCACAAAGTCAAGGCTCCATTTCTAGAATCGTTCCAGGGAAAGGATTGGATTGTGTGGCATCTAGTCTCTATCAGTTGGTTGGACAAGTGCTGGCACACATCACATTGTTTGGCCCATTTGTAGGCATCACCAATTACAGACAGCCACCAGAGACTGGCTTGAAGGATCTTCCTTCTTGTTACTTCTCCTGCAAAGTGGCCGCTTGCTGATTCCTTGATGGGCTTCTCTAAGGATAGCTTCTTGTTCATGAGGTGGAATGCCCCTTCGAAGCATCTCATCGATGCCTTGCTTATATAGTTATCTTGCCATCACTTGGAAAGACCAGCTTCAGATAGCTATCCGCTTTCTCTGATCTCGAGAAAGGTCACCATTTGAACGCTGGCCACAAATGCCAACATTTCATCGTACCAGGTTTGAGGAATCGGCATGATTGCTTCTACTGTGAACAATTTTGCATTGGGTAGATCATTTGCTACTCTAGTCGTCGAGGCTTCACCTGATGACTCCAGCCGAGACAGGTAGTCCACCCCACTATATGGCTTACTCTGGGGGTATTGGGTAGATCATTCGCTACTCTAGTCGTCGGGGCTTCACTTGACTCTAGTCGAGACAAGTAGTCCACCCCACTATATGGCTTACTCTGGGGGTATTGGGTAGATCATTTGCTACTCTAGTCGTTGGGGCTTCACTTGACTCTAGTCGAGAGACAAGTAGTCCACCCCACTATATGGCTTACTCTAGGGGTATGCACATGGAAGGTAAACTTATTGCCCACCAGCAAATAGTGGTGAAACTTGTTGATTGAGTAGATCATGCCAAGGGCTTCCCTATGAGTGGTGGAGTAATTTCGCTCGACATCTGATAATCTCCAGCTAGTGTAGTAGATGGGCCAAAACCTTTTTTTTGGCCTCCTGCATTAGGACACTCTCTATGGCCACATCTAAGGCATCTACAAAGACATGGAATGGAAACTCCCAGTTAGGTGCTTGGACTAGAGGTTCATCTAACAACATCAGCTTGAGTCATCGGAATGCAATGTCATATTCCTTGGTCCATTCGATGTTGGCTTACCTCAACTGCTGGTTCAATGGCATTTTTATTTGTGCCATTTGATGGTTGAGGGGAATTGCTACATGTGCTAAATGGCGGAGCATTCGGCTGTGCCATCTGACTTGCCCCAACAAGAACCTTCTCAGTTCTTTTGCACTTGTTGGGATCAGAGCTTTCTGAATCACCTCCACCTTGGCAGGGTCTATTGCAATGCCTTCCTGAGATACTATATGGCCAAGGAGCATACCTCTTTGGATGGCAAAGGCACATTTAGCGAGATTCAAGCTCACTCTGGAAACTCGACATTTGGCCAAGCACAATTGTAGGTGCGTTAGATGCTGGGCATGACTTCCCGAAGACACTAAAGTCGTCGATGAACAGCCGCATAAAGCTGGTCAAAAATTTGGTGAAAATTTCTTGAACCATCCGCTGGAATGTTGGCGAGAGCATTCTTGAGCCCGAAGGTCATGACATTGGATGAAAAGGCTCCCCATTCGATGATGAAGGCTGTCTTCTCCTGATCTTCCGATGCCATTTGGACTTGATTGTAGCCATTGAATCCATCCAAGAATGAGTACACTCATGGTCGGCTACTGCATCTAGCAGGGAGTATGTGAATGGCAAGGGGAAGGGGTATGAGATTGTAGTGGCATTCAGCTTTCTATAATCTACACAGACCCTAAGCTTCTGATTCTTCTTGGGAATAATCACGATTGGGGACAACCATGTTGCTCGATCAATCGGATATATGAATCCAACCTGCAGTAGTTTATCCAGTTCCTCTTTGACCCTTTTTTGCATAGTTGGGATTCATCCAATATCTTTGTTGCCAGAAATGGGGAATGCATCTTCCCTTAGATTGATCTGATGTGCTAGTAGAATCAGGGGTCAATCCCTTTCATTTCGGTGTAAAAAAACATCCTTGAAGGATATGAGCAATAGCTGAATTTCTTCTCGGAATGAAGCATCCAATTTGGCAGGCAGTGACTCTGACTATCTTTGGGTTGACATCTGTACCCAGATTCATCTCCATCAGTTCATCTTCTTTGACCCGCTTGGATTTCTTTAGGTCTCTTTCAAAGGCTTTTTTTGTCGCAATGATTTGTTATAGACTCGGTGTACTGCCATCGTTGGCTAAGGCTTCATAAAATTCTTCGGCCTCATCAAAAAATTGCCCTCGGATCGGGATGATCCCCCATGGCGGCTTCCTTCTTGTGGGTTGGTCGGTATCTCTCCATGATCCAGGCCACATCAACCTTAAACAGGTTAATCAGATTTGCATTTTGCTAGAGATATTCCTCCTCTTCATTGAGGTCTAATCCTTCCAACATATTTACTCCCTTGGCTACTTTTGATCGAGAAGGATTCTCCACTTTCCTTCGACTGGCTATGGAAATATTGACTTTCTTCTTTCCCCGCCAGTGCGGATAGTTGTCCTATCCGCATCCCAGTCTTGCCTAATCCTTGGTTGCTTGATCCATGGTCTACCTTGTAACATTGGGTAGGCACCTTTGATGCTCTCATGTGGAGCATTGCTACTGCAATCTGGAAAGTGAATCCAAAGCCTTCCAGTGTGAGCTTACAAATTAATCTGAGTGGCTGAACTCACCTTTGATCTGCCATTTTTGACGAACGGGGCTAGATGCCATCTGCTCAACCCGAGCATTCTGCATGTCGTATCCGACAAAATGTTGACTCCTCCTAATCCACCATTCAACAGTATTTCTACTATATCCACTCCGATCAACTTGACCTAGATCAAGATGGCTTCGTCATCATAAAGACATCATGAATTGGGGCTTCTCGGGGATGAAGTTTCTATCCTCTCTATGTGTATGGCTTCTTGAGGCTGCGAGGACACCATCATCTCCTCTTGGGGCATCAGGCGGCACAGTAGCTGCTCCCTGAAGTTTGGCACTAATGTGAGGAGATGTTCCACCGACATGTGGATCAGTTGCCACTTCAGATCTTCCCATAGATTGTATGATTGCATTTCTCTTTTCGATGAGGTTGTTTCAGCCATCCTCCTGCTTTAGTGCCTCCCCACCTTTCTCCGGCCATGGTGTGTCCCCACCTTTCTCTGGCCATGCCACGTCCGTACCTTTCTCTAGGTTCCCATTTGATTGTGGGACGAGTGCGCTTCGCCTCCCTGATCTTGGTTCATCAGTGGTATGATGACTTTGGCTTCTTGTTGTTGCTGACAGATCGGCATGGCCCTTTCTTGCTCCTTTTTTTGTAGCTCCTCTCGGGCCTGCTACTTTTCCACCCAATCAGAAACTTTCACTCGGGTACCCTAATTTGCTCCTACCAGGTGAAAACTTTTTGCTTCTCCCTCTTATCTCAGGTTGGTTGTTTCCGCACCTCCACAGTCTCGGGTTGCATGGATCTTGTCACCACCATGGCTGATGATTTCACCGCCTCTCTGTGGTCGGCCTGATTGCTTCTTACTCATCCAGAGCTTGGATTTCCATGGCTTTTACTGCCGGCGGGCTTGAGGCTAAAGCCGGTCTCCTTCCACCTTTTCCCTTTGCTTCCTTGAGTCGCTTCCTCCAATTCTCACAGTACGATTTGCGATGACCTGGGGCATGGCAATCGAAGCATGTGAAAGCGGGCTGTTGAGCATCGGACATAGCCCTGGGAGGAAAAGTCACATGTGACCGGAATGGTGGCCTTTGGTATGGATCCTATGGAGCCATCAACGGGGTGGGTTGAACTACCACGATTAGTGGGGTTGGGACTGCAGGTGCTCTTCACCCATTGTATCTGCATGCCTATGTGTGTTGCCATATATATAGGCAGTGATGTGTGTGAACACACTTAGGACCGCCGGGGCACTTTTTCCCTCTGTAGGAGGTTTTTTCCCCGGCTTGTATATACGCCCATCATTCTAGGGCTAACTTATCTTTTGTACATTGACACAATCTAATACACTTTGTGTTGTGTGCGTTCTTGCTTCTTCTTCTCCAAGCTTTGTGTGCTTTCCTGCAACCCTAATTCCAACAATTGGTATCAGAGCAGGCATCGGCTCCCAGGGCTACGCCGCCAACACCCTCCAACTCACGTTCTCTAATTGAGGTGAGCTTTCACGAGCACTTGCAGGTCCCTATACTCTGCAAATAAGCCCGTAAGGGCTTGGCGTTCTCAGGATTTGCATCTGAGGTCGTTTCGGGCTCCGTTTTTGCATTTCAAGTTCTGCACAGGTGTTTTCGTCATTTTTTGCAAAAAATTCGACAGTGCAGTTTTCTGCAAAACAGGCATACGTACTCCATTGTGGACCGTGCTACATAGCACGAGTTGTTTTTTGTTCAGTCTTTGCTTCATTACAGGTAGCTTTTGCATCAGTTTCAGTCAGTGGCCATGGCTGATAACAGCAATGATGTATTTCGCATGTTGTCTGCTGAAGACAAACTGGATGGAGACAGCAACTACCCACTTTGGGCATACATGATGCAGCATGTTTTGGTTGCAAAAGGAGTGTGGAACATTGTGCAGGGTACGGATGTACGTCCAGGTTCTGTGGATGTAGGATCTGTTGAGGATGTTGCAGGTTCTAGCAGCTCTACTGTTGCTGCTGTTTTACCCACTGCTGAACAAGCTCGTTGGGATGGTAAAGATGCGCAGGCTCATGCCTTGATTGCACTTTCTGTCAAACGTAACATCACCCCACATATTCGTTCAGCTAAAACAGCAAAACAGGCTTGGGATATTCTAGCTAGTTTGTATGCAGGTCGTTAACGAGGCAAAAATCGCTTACCTGCGTAAAGAGCTAGAATTGAAGATCATGCAAGAAGATGATGACATGAATGTTTTTCTTGCTGAGATTAAAGATCTCAAAGAACAGTTGATTTCTACAGGTGAGATTATTCCTGATCATTCTCTTGTGCATACTGTTCTTGATGCTTTACCTGAGACATATCAGACTTTTGCTTCCACATGGAGACTTCTTAATGAGGACAGACCTGATGCTGTCAAGTATGATACTTTAGTCAACAAGCTCTTGCAAGAAGCGCAGTCTAGGCAAAACAGGGCCAGGCAGCGTGCAGTTGATCAAGCATTTATTGCTGCCCAGCAGCAGAGAAGAAGTGGTAAGGCAGCCCCTTCCACTGTTTCTTCTCCTATTAGTAGGTCTGCAACTTCTTCTCCTTCCACAGGTAGCAACAATAAGTCTGAGAAGGCTCTTGATAAAGGCAAGAAAAAGACCAGGTGCAACTATTGTAAGGCAAATGATCATGTCATTAAGAATTGCCCTAAGCTAAAGGCTAAAGAGGCAAAGAAGAAAGAGTCAAATGCAGCCACAATAGCGGATGCTTCTACAAATGCAGATTCTGCAAATGTTGTGCAGGATACAGAATGGGCGTTTAGCCTGTATTGCCAGTATGACCCATCTGTACATGATGCATGTTTGGCAGTTTCTGTTGACTCTCATGTATGGTATTTTGACAGTGGTGCTACAAAGCACATTACCTCGCATCGTGATATGTTCACTTCTCTTGAGGCTATCCCTAATGGGAATACTGTCACATGTGCCAATAATGCTTCTTACCCAGTGAAGGGCGTTGGTAAAATTATGCTTACTGCTGCAAATGGCAGTGCTTTCACACTTTCAGATGCTTTGTATGTGCCAGGGATAAAGAAGAATCTATTGTCTGTCTCTGCGCTTGCTAGACTTGGACTTGTAGTTAAATTTGTGGATGACAGATGTACTGTTCATGATTTGACTTCTGGTGATACGATTATTGTATCTGGCACCTTGTTTTGTGGGCTGTATAGGCTCAATTCTTATGACAAGTGTGTGGAAGATTCAGCAAATGCAGTTTCTGATGAAAAGGCAGTTTCAAATGCAGTTTCTGATGAAAAGGCAAAACTATGGCATGCTCGTTTTGGTCATCTGAACTTTGCTACTGCGTTTGCAGAAATTTGATATGGTTGCTTCATTGCCCCCTCTTGAGGCACCATTGAAACATGTTTGTGAAGGCTGTATTTTGGGCAAAATGCAGCGTTCTGCGTTTCCAAAGGATGGTTCTGTGCGGGCCACTCGCAAATTGCAGCTTGTACATAGTGATGTATGTGGGCCTATGCAAACTCCGTCATTTGGTAAACACTTGTACTTCGTGACTTTCATTGATGATTACTCAAGGCATGCATGGGTATATCCACTGAAGGCAAAGTCCGAAGTGTTTTTATGCTTCAAACAATTTTTTCTTATGGTTGAAAATGTATCCAATTGTACTGTGGGCACCCTCCGTACTGATCGAGGGGGGGAGTACATGTCTAAAGAGTTTGATGCATTTCTGGCTAGTCGTGGGATAAAACACCAATGTACAGTGCCGTATACCCCTCAGCAAAATGGTGTTGCTGAGAGGAAGAACAGGTCACTTATGGAGATGGCACGATGTATGGTCAAGAGTCAAGCTTCGCCACATGCGTTTTGGCTTGAGGCTGTCATGTGTGCTGCATATGTACTCAACAGGTGTCCCACTAAGGCCTTGCAGTCTATTACTCCATACGAAGATTGGCATGGCAGAAAGCCTTCTATTGGTCACTTGCGTGTCTTTGGTTGCTTGGCCTATGCTTTAGTGCCTGTGCAACAACGCAGAAAATTGGATGATAAGGCTGTCAAATGCATTTTTGTTGGTTATAGTGCTGAGAGCAAGGGTTACAGATTGTATCATCCGCAGTCAAAGCGTATCTTGATTAGTCGAGATGTTGTTTTTGTGGAAGATGCTGTGCAGCCTTTGTTATCATGTACCAAAGAGACAGATGTGAGCTCACGGGATGTATTTGATACGTTATTGCCTCTATTTACAGGTGGGAATTCAAATGTAAGTCCTAATGAGGCAAATATTCAGCCTATGCAGATTTCAAACGACATCATAGATCAGCCTATTTCTGATGCAGATTTACAGGATGTAATTCATGAGGATAGGGCTGAAAATGAGCAAGCTAGAGGTATGCCTAAATGGCTGGTGCAAACCTTGCGTGATAGTAAGATTGATGCACCTATGTCTAGTCGTACTCGTTCAGGTTTTCAGCATGCCTCTTATGCATCAGGTTGTTATGCTTTGGCTGTGTCTGGTATGTGTGAAGAGGAAGAACCTCTTTCATTTGATGAGGCACAAAATTCAGAAAATTGGTTGGCTGCAATGCAAAGTGAATATGATGCTATAATGAAGAATGGTACATGGTCTTTGTGTGATTTGCCTATTGGTAAAAAGGCCATTGGATGTAAGTGGGTTTTTAAATTGAAACGAAAGCCAGATGGCAGTGTTGATCGCTATAAGGCTAGACTTGTTGCAAAGGGTTATGCTAAAGAAAAGGGCATTGATTTTGATGAGACCTTTGCTCCCACTTGTCGTATGACTACCATTCGTAGCATTTGTGCATTGGCAGCTCATAATGGTTGGAATGTACATCAGCTGGACATAAAGACTGCGTTCTTGAATGGAGATTTGCATGAGGAGGTGTATGTATCGCAGCCT
The DNA here is from genome assembly GCF_041138505.1 of Cibotium barometz. Taxonomy (NCBI): domain Eukaryota; kingdom Viridiplantae; phylum Streptophyta; class Polypodiopsida; order Cyatheales; family Cibotiaceae; genus Cibotium; species Cibotium barometz. The sequence goes on from NC_141054.1 coordinate 29,512,124, forward strand.
CGTGGTTTTGTTCAAAGAGGGCAGGAACACAAAGTGTGCAGGTTGAAAAAGGCTTTATATGGTTTAAAGCAAGCTCCACGAGCTTGGTATGAAAAGATACATGCATATTTGACTGCACATGGGTTTCAAAATAGTCCAACAGAAAGCACTTTGTATGTTAAACGTGTGGATGGTGTACATCTAATCATTGCTCTCTATGTCGATGACATGCTGCTCATAGGACCAAATGAGAGTCATATTGCTGATTTTAAGGCTAATTTGAATGCCTCTTTTGAGATGTCAGATTTGGGGCATTTGCATCATTATTTGGGGATACAATTTAAGCAGTGTGATGGAGGTATTGCTTTGTGTCAGACAAAGTATATTGAGACATTGTTGCGGAGATTTGGCCTTGAAGACTGCAAGCCTATTGCTACTCCAATGGAGACAGGTTTGAAGTTGAGTCTTCATGATGCTGGAGATCACTTTGATGTCACACTCTATCAGACAGCTGTTGGTTGCCTCATTTATGTATGCATTACGAGGCCAAACATTCAGTTTGCAGTCTCACAGGTGAGCAGGTTTATGCATAGCCCAGGGTCTCAGCATTGGAAAGCAGTTAAACGCATCTTTCGCTACTTGAGTGGCACCATACATCTTGGGTTGTTTTATCCCAAGGGGGGATCATTGCCGCCAGATTTACATGCTTTTTCGGACTCAGATTGGGCTGGTTGCTATGACACAAGAGTGTCCACAAGTGGTTTTTGTTTCATGCTCGGTAGCTCATGCATATCTTGGTTGAGCAAGAAGCAACCTACTGTGGCCACTTCTAGTTGTGAAGCTGAGTACAGGGCAGCTTTCACAGCTACGGTTGAGTGTGTGTGGCTCAGACGGCTTATGGGTGGCTGACTTGGGTGTTGGACAGGAGTCTGCCACCTCTATCTTCACTGACAGTCAGAGCGCATTGGCAGTTGCGAGAAACCCAGTTTTTCATGCTCGCACAAAGCACATTGAGGTGCATTATCACTATGTCAGGGAGAGACTCTCAGCAGGAGAGATCAGCTTGACCTATGTGCCAACACAGGACAACCTCGCCGATCTTTTCACAAAGGCACTTCCTCGTGAGAAGTTCGAAGCTTTCTGCAAAGCTTTGGGCTTGCTCCCCTTTGTGGATTGATCTACTTCGGGCATGGCACTCCCCTATACATGAGTGCCAGCTCTCGTTCACACCATCACTCCCAGGGGGGATTTGTTGCCATATATATAGGCAGTGATGTGTGTGAACACACTTAGGACCGCCGGGGCACTTTTTCCCTCTGTAGGAGGTTTTTTCCCCCGGCTTGTATATACGCCCATCATTCTAGGGCTAACTTATCTTTTGTACATTGACACAATCTAATACACTTTGTGTTGTGTGCATTCTTGCTTCTTCTTCTCCAAGCTTTGTGTGCTTTCCTGCAACCCTAATTCCAACAATGTGGTGTGTGTGTCGGTTTTGCAAATGGCACACCAGAGCTCATTTAAGCCACATTCCTCGGCTCCGTGACCATGATTTTGACACCTTGAGCACCAAGTGCTGGACCGGACTTTCGGAGGGGACTTCGCTCCTTTGCTAGTCAACTGAGCCATGGCTGCACATCCAGTTCCTTGGCTGTCTTTCATGCCTTATTACTCTTTGACGTTGCCTTGCAATCTTCCTCCTCCTCCTCCTCTAATTCCTCACTTGAAGTTGAGTCATCAGAATAATCCTCCTCCTCCTCCTCAGAGTCGGGAAGCGGACCATTTGGACTTGCTCTTGCTCTTGCTCTTGCTCTTCCTCTTGCTCTTGCTCTTGCTCTTGCTCTTGCTCTTGACAACATGCGCTCTGCGCTGAGAGCTGATTCAACCAGCTTGTGGCAAGATTGGCACAGCTATACTACCCTTTTCAACTGCCTGCTTAAGCCCTTCATGAACTAAGAATTGAGGATATCCTCCGCAGGCTGATTGGCTACATCGAATCTTTGGAGAAGCTTCCAAAACTTAGCAGTAGAGTCTTCGATGTTATGGGCTACCACACCTCCAAGAGGGAACTCAATGCATTCACCTAAGGGAAGGGCAATAGAACTTAATGCATTCACCTAAGGGAAGAGCAATAGAACACAATTGTCATCGGGCACTTACCAATGCTTCCAATTTGAGTCCCTTAAGGCCTCCAAGCTCCACCTCCATGCTGTCATTGTAGAGTCGCTCGCACCATAACATAAGGCAATCACTCTCTCTCACTCTTCAACACAAGCATGCAACATACAAGCATAGAAGAGGCACAAGTGCTAGAATTCTCTCTCTCAATCTCTCTCAAGACACAAACAAGAGCTCTCAATAGCACAAAGGGGGATTGTGTCTATTCATTATTATGAGAAAATGCCTTATATACAATTGGCCCTTATTCACACTTGGGCACCCAAAACTTACTTAACTAAGGCCTTGGGTGGCCAATATCGCATAATGTATAACTTTTATAGTACCTTTGCATGACACTTATTAATGTCCTCAATTGGAGGAGCATACTTGTTAATCCAAAATGGGATTAACATCTCTCTCTACTTGATGTAGGTTTTGTCCCCTCAATTGGAGGAGCATACTTGTTAATCCAAAATGGGATTAACATCTCTCTCTATTTGATGTAGGTTTTGTCCCCTCAGAACCTACTACCGAGGTCAAAAGGCCTGGTCGGCTGAACTCGTACTGTAGAAGTTACGGCGTGATTGAAGCTTTTTGAGGGTTCTTCTAAATGCTGTGTTATCTCCAGAACCCGATGTCGACCATGTCCTCAAATAATGTGACATGCATGTAGGCAAGAAGACACCTTAGGTGATGATAGTACAACATCATGCCTTTTTTAGAGGGACCTTGATTCATGTCAAACTACAGATGCTCATCATCATACCCATCATACCGTTCCTTGGGTTGATCAATCAGGACCACGAGAAATTTTAAGAATCTAACACTGGCCACTATTGCTAGGTCTAGGATATGGCACCATGCCTATATCCAATTCAACATTTGCTTTCTTTGTTCCCTTATATCTGTAAATGTAACTGGCAGGAAGATTGGGAAGTTATAACAAACGTGTGAATCCCGCTGCTTGGCCTCTTGAAATTCCAGAGGTGTCCATCTCCTCTTTAGTGGCATGTACAAGGGATCAACTCTTTGAGTTGGTGGCGCAAACATATATTCATGGCCGTATTCTGGAATTGTGAGGATCTCCTTTCTCCAGCCTACTGGCTGTATGCCAAAATCTGATAGCCTGGGGTGTGCATCATCTGTAATAATTGCTGTATACCCCCCTCTTGTGTGGACTGGGGGGGTGAGTCTTTGTTTGGGACATTATAGCATAGCGGAGGCTACACTCCAACCCACACACTTTGTCAATCCGTGAATGCAACCCGGTTAGCCGCATAGAGGCTATCCCGAATGGGAGAAGATTAGTTAACCACACACTAATGACTTCTAGTCCTACTCAATCCTTCTTCAACACTCAAGCAATCAATCTAACATAATCAAAGCATCAAGATTAGACTACACTTAAGCATAAAAATGCAACTTATGCAAAGAATCTAACATGCAAAGAGCTATCACACAAGCCTCAACTACACATCATTTCATGCACAAGCTTCATCACATGCACTCTACAAATCAGATTTTAGCATCAAAACATCATTAAGAAATCTAGATTAGCAAGTGTGTAGACCATAACCTCATATCATTGAAAATGTAAAGAATAGAGAGTACAAGATTGAAGCAAGAATGGAGATGGAAAGCCTTGGGAGAGCACATGAGAAGGAGCTATGGAGCAAGCTCTCTCTATGAGCCTCTCAACCAAATGACCAAAGAGTCCTCTCTAGCTCTCAAATGGGCCACCTTTTATACAAAAACTCTAGAACTCCCAAAAGTTCCCATGTGGGATTATTGTCAAGCCCTCTCCCACATTCATCTACAACTTGGAATTCTTTACAAGAGCCCTAAGTGTCTTTTTTGTTGCATCCTTGTGTTGATTCTTCATTCGTCATGCAACACTCCCCCCTTCCTATTTTGCGCACGTCCTCGAGCGCGGTAGTAGCAAGAGCTGCAACAAAAAAACAATGGATACAAGTAAAGTCTTTTATTGAAAAAAATAAATAATTAATTAAAGAAAAGAAAAGAAAAGAAAAACCAGCAATGATAATTACACACGTGAGCATACAAGTGCAGGGCTGATTAAAGTTTTAATGAGTACTAAAATAGGTGAATAAAGACTAGTCAAAGTGAGACTTAAGTAGTAGATAGTGCTATGCAAAGGCAAGTGTGCTTGTACACCGCCGGTTATGACCGTATTCTCAATGTCCTACAAGTATGTAAGTTATACCTAAGTGGCAAACCTACTCCTAAATATGAGCAAAGGTGATTGGAACTCTTTTTTTTTTTTTTGATATGTGTGTAGAAGGTGATAAAGATTAAGGTTCCATCCCAAAGAGACCCAAGCAATGGCCAAGAGACCTCCGCCAAGAGAATCTAAAGACCGCTAAGTATCTTCAAGGGCGACAGACCCTTTTTCTTTCTTTTATGACATAAGGAGTACCCCTTGAAGATGAGGGCATCGGTCTCGAGGGCCCATAGTGTACCCCAGAGTCCTACCAACATCTATCAAGGAGATAGATTCCTTGAAGGTCTTTTTCTGAAGCTTTTAGAAATCAGTGTTCACCCCATGGAAACCAAGGCATCGGTCCCCAAGGTGCTAAGACAACCCCAAGTCCTACCAAGCATTCCACATGGCTGTAGACACATCATGTCTCAATTCACTTTGTATATATTTTTTATGGTATATTTTCATAAAATTTTTTATTAATCCTAGCACCGAGCTCATACCTAAGAGGTAGCTACCACTAGGGATAACTAATATACCTTGAAAGCATAAGAACTTGGCATATTCCATTGGTATATATCCTACACTATCTTTAGATAGAAATATCTTTTACTAAGTCTTCTAAGAATCTAGAATTCACTCACCATATTTTAACAACTAATAAAAAACTTAAACCAGCCAACATTGTGTGAACATGAAAACCATATATTCAAAAGATAAAAGCACTTAAAGAAATAAAGATTAAGATTTGAATACACCTATTGTAGTGCCCTGTTGATGTTGTTCGTTTGCATTAATACATTGCTGATTTTGTGCAGATTGCTCCTCCTTGAACTTTGTAGGCGTAGCATGTCTCCCCCCTTCCTAATTTGTGTGCACGGTAGGTGGACTATTGGGGCGTGTTAGATGCTCTTGTTAAGCTGAGATCTCTTCAAAATTTTTATTAACAAACAAGAAAAGAAAAGAAAAGAATAAAATTTGCTATTGGTGCCAATCACCGAATATAGCCGAGGGGAAAAACCCAGTGGGAGAAAAGTGCCCTGGCTTGTCGATCTTATTGTGGAGTCGTTGAGCTTACCCTTGCACTGGTGGTGGATCCGTGTCCTCGTCTGCTGGAAAGATGGTATCAATTTCCTCAGGATGCAGACACAACCCCTCACAAAAACCGGCCTCTGGAGAAGGTGGTAGAGGAAGGAGTGCTTCCTCACTAAAATATGGCATTGGTTCTATGGGAAGGTTAAGGAGACAATTTCGATTTTGGAACTGCGCAATATAGGTACTCATATTGATCCAATATTGACATGTTGAGGCTTGGGGAAGGAGGGCTTGCAAGATCGGTGGTTGCAAGTCATTTAAGCTTGTATCCCTCCATTGTTGTGCTTGAACCTCCTCAGGTAATCTACATTGATTTAGTCCTCTCTCTGGTATTCTCACATTAAGAAGATTATGGCGTTGGGGTGTAATTCCCACAATTTGCTTCATTAAGCCCGTGCCATATCGTCTAAAGTAAGAGTGGCATATCCAACAAATATGTGAAGCTTCTCCTAATACGAGCCGTGCACACTCTTGACAATGTGAAAATGGGTGATGCTGTTGATAGAATAATGTGACAAAGTGATGCCCACAGCAATTTTCACCTAAGGGAGCATAGAAGTACCTAGAATGTGTTTGAAACGGAGGAGCACTATAACCCCCGCGATGATCAGGTCGAGTACTATCAGGGTCAATGCATGGTGGACATGTATCTCGCCAAATATCCATCAGGAGTTATCTGGACATAGAACAATGAAATTTAGAACACTCATATCCATCATTACAATTCCAATAAAAAACAAGATTATCTCAAAAAGTACACATCTTCTAAAGGCATAAGGAACTACATTATTCAAACATTGATCTACCAAAGAGCTTCAATTGTAGTGTTAATGCCTTATCTTTGGTTTTAGGTATATCCTTTTTAAGAGGTGGGAACTTTAGCAATTGTCTTGGAATTTGAGCAAGATGAGAGGATTTAGGCATTGAAATGCTAGAATCTATGCTCAAATGAGACTCATTTGGACTTGTCTTAGGTACACAAGTTGATGGTTGAATTGTGTAACAAGGAGAAATCGGGACAACCGGTGTTTCAATACATGTTTTAGGAAGATCAACACAAGTAGATTTGTAGGTGCTATCACAGCCACCTTTCCTTTCTTGAAGAGTTTGTGTTGATTTCTTTTGCACCCACTGATATGGAAAATCAAGGGTGGCTTTTGGAATCTTTTTGAAACACTCTTTTACCCCTAGCAAAGCATGGCATTTTGGAAGCCAAATTGCTGTTGCACCCTCATAATAGCCTTGTGCTTTGAGCACATGTTTTGGGACCCATCGAGTAATAATCCGAGGTTCTGGCTTGGAAATGATGTGCTTTTTAGGAGGCTTAGCCACTGGACTAGATGGTACAAGTTTGTACGCATCTTTTGGTAGCCACATTGATAATTCCTTCTTACCTGGCCTTCTTTGAGCTGCAACTAGAGTAGTTGGAACATGCCAGCCATGGCCCTCACTTGAGTACTCATCAATTATGATCCACATCATTTGTTTTGGAGCTTCAAGAGTAGATTTTGAGAGTGGGTTGTGTAAGGTAGAAACATTACCCTTTTGACACGATAAAGCTCGTGGAGTAGCAGATCCCAAGATGCAATCAGAATCAATTTGCAACTTGTATTGTCTATTCTTCCAATCTAATGAGCAATTGGTAGCACTTAACCACGATCTACCGAGAACAACCTCTACTACTGCCTTGGACTTATGTGCCACATAAAAGGGCACTGACATCTGGTGATCCTGAATGGTAATCATAATGATACATTTTCCCTCTATAGGGTTATCTTCTCCTGAGAAGCTTCGTAGGTCCACAGGAATTTGCACAAGTGGTGGTTGACCCAAGGCTATCCATGTGTCAAACGAGAGAACATTATAATCTGCACCAGAGTCAATTAAGGCAGAGACAAAGTAGGTAGTCTCATGAAGATGAAGGCACACTTGAATATTGAATGGATCGACATAAGGTTCATCAGTAGCCAACTGTATGGCCAACATAGAAGCTTTGTGACGCTCCTTGGCTTTTGCAACTCTAGCTTTAGCCTCCTCTTGAGCCTGACGTTTAAGTAGGTCAAGTGCTTCTTTCCGTGTTTGTGTAGCATGCATCTGTTGAAGCATGGCTTTAGTTAATGGTTCATTGTATTTCTTGAGACGACTTCCATTAATGAAGTTAGGCATTTGCTCACCTTCTAGTGTCTCTAAACGCACTGCACCACTTGGAGTAAGCTCATTAATCACAAACGGTCCTAGGCCACGTTTCTTGAGCTTTCTCTTATGCTTCTTAAGTGTGTACAAGAGCACCAGGTCTCCTTTTTTGAATCGGCCAGTTGTTACATTTCTATCATACCATTGCTTTTGTCTCCTCTTCTCAGCATACATCCCCATTACCGCCAATAAGCGGGTCTCATCAAGCTTTTCCAATTCATCAATGCGTTGTGAAAGCTCATGACCAGTCCAATCCAATTGTTTAGCTACCCGTAGAGTAGGTACAAGAAATTCAATGGGAAGAATTGCATCTAGCCCAAAAGCGAGCTCAAATGGGGTTGTGCCCACAGATGTTTTATAGGCTGTCCTATATGCCCAGAGAACTGAGTGCAACTTTTGCTCCCAATCAGTCCTATGTCCCTCAACAATCTTTGTGAGTGCTGTGCAGAGAATCTTGTTAGTACTCTCAGCTTGTCCATTGGTCTGGGGATGATAGGGTGCAGAACGCTTGTGAATTACCATAAATTCTTGAAGCAAAAATTCTATGACTTCATTTACAAAGTGCACACCTTGATCACTAACGATCTCAATAGGTAAGCCATAGCGTGTAAACACGTACTCATACAAGAACTTGGCTGTGGTTCTGGCATCATTTTTGACTATTGCCTTTGCCTCAACCCATTTGGTCAAATAGTCAGTTGCGACTATAATATATTCTGCATGCGTGTGACGAGCTGGAGGTTTAATGGGACCGACAAAATCAATACCCCATTTTGCAAAAGCACGTGTGCTTAACATAGACCGCAATGGCATATTGTCCTTTGTGATGGGAGGTTTGGTCCTTTGACAATCGTCACAACGTTTTACATATTCTTCGGCATCCATTTGTAAGGTTGGCCACCAAAGCCCAGACCACCTAATCAAATTAGCTGTGGTATTGCCCGAAAAATGTCCACCCCCAACACCTGCATGTGCATGAGTTAAGATTTTCAAGTAGTCAGCTTCACATACACACATGCGTAAGTTGCCATCCTTGTCTCTCTTGTAGAGTTGGCCCTCTATCAGCATATAGTTTGCCGCTTCAATTTTAATAGCATGCTTTCGATGTTTAGGAATTTTTTGATCCATATGACCATGCTGAAGATAGTCCACAATATACTTACTCCAACTTGGTGTAGTTAAAATTTGGAATAATGTGATATTATGAATTGGCTTCTGAATTGGCTTCTGAATTTTACATGAAGCACAGTTACGAACAAATGTTTCAGCATCTGCATGCATGGTAGGCCACCATTGCCCATCCTGAGATATACGTCGCACACAAGTAGTAGCTGATGCATGGATTCCATCGATACCTGCATGTGCCCATTCCAAGATCTCCTCATATTGGTCGGGGTTAGGTATAAGCCGCAACACTCCATCATTACCCTGACGATATAATCTCCCTGAGATTAACATGAATGGTCGCCATAGGTCCACAGTAGGACCCGCTAGTTGTATCTGCCCACTTGTCAAAATTTCTAAAATGGATTCAGACCATCTAGGAGCTGTCTCTACAAGGAAAAGTGTTGAATCTAACATATCATCATCCACACCCACAGGAGCTTCGCCAGAGGTGATTCGAGACAAATGATCTGCCCTAAGATAAGTTGTTCCTTTTCGAACTGCAACTTCAAAATCAAACTCAAGAAGGATGATAAACCACCTCATAATCCTTCCAGTTGCACAAGGCTTATTCACCAAATATAGCAATGCTTGATGGTCCACAAAAAATATGAATTTGTTTGCCAAAAGGTAATGGCGAAACTTTTTCACTGCATATATCATGGACAATCCTTCTCTTTCTGTTGTGGTGTAATTCTTCTCAGCATTGTTCAACTGTCGACTAGCATATGAGATTGGGAAATCCTTATTGTGTTCTCCCGATTGAGCCAAAATACATCCAATTGCAAAGTTTGAAGCATCAATATGGACATGAAAGATTTGGTTCCAATTTGGTGCCCGTAAGATGGGTGCAGTCACTAATGCTTGCTTCAACTTTTCAAAGGATTCCTCACACTCATCAGTCCAATTAAACTTTACAAGAAGAGCATATAATGGTCTGGCTAGGACAGCGTACATGTAGATGAATCTACGGTAATAGCCATAATGTCCCATGAATGTTTGTACCCCTTTAGGGTTGATAGGCCGAGGTAATGAGACAATGACATCAATTTTATCCATATCTGTTGAAATCCCATTGCGAGAAACAATATGGCCCAAAATTTTCCCTTGTCTTACCATGAATTTGCACTTGTCAGGATTCAAGCATATACGATAAAGTTGACACTTTTGAAACACAAGTCTCAGGTGTTCTATATGATCATCACGCTCTTGTGAGTGAACACATAAATCATCCATGAAAATCTCAAGAAATTGCCTAAGGTACTCCTTGAATACATGACTCATTAACCGCTGAAAGGTTGCTAGTGCATTTGTTAGACCAAATGGCATAACACGATAGGCAAAGATGCCATCTTCAGTAGCAAAGGCTGTCTTGTGTTGATCCTTTGGATCAATTGACACTTGATTGTAACTGGAGAATCCATCCAAGAAACTGTATGCCTTTTTCCCTGCAACTCGTTCCAGAACATGATCTGTGATTGGAAGTGGGTAATGATCACGCACAGTAGCTGCATTTACCTTCTTGAGGTTTACACATACTCGAAGTTTTCCATTTTTCTTGGGCACCACTACAATAGGGGAGACCCATTCAGTGTGTTCAATCTCATAGATAAATTCTGCCTCTAAGAGCTTGTCTATTTCTTCCTTTATCTTCCGTGCAAAATTTTCATTGTAAGTATAAGGACGTTGCTTGGAGGGTTTTGCATCCTCTCGTAATGGAATTGTATGCTGACATATGCTTGGATCAACTCCTTTGAGGTCTTTATAACTCTAAGCAAAAACATCGCGATACTCCTTTATTGTTTGTATTAATAACTTCTCCTCATCTAAGGACAAGTCTGTGGCAATCCACACATAGCGAGGCTCTTCTCCTGGCTTAGCAATATCAATCTTTTTTGCATCTTCTGGACTATCGTATGAAATCCCTGGCATGCTTGGTTTTTGTCGCATGGGCTGTTGAAGAACAATCTTCCGATCTTGAAGAGTGTACTGTGTGAAATTGGGAAGAACATTGAGACCTTGTTCTTGTCCACTTGAGTCTTCACTCATTGAAGACCATGCAGTTTTGAGCTCTCCTTTGCCATCTTGCATCGGATTTTTTTGTTCAACCGTTGTCTTTGCACTTTCGACACTCTCTTTTGAATCGGTTTTAGACTTGAGTTTTGGTTTTTGTTTCTTCGTTTTTTTACGATTTTTGCTAACAGTTGTTAGCTTTTCCCCTGCTTGGAATCCATCTGATTGTTTTACTTGGTCTTTGATACTATCTTATGCTTGGACATAGTATAGATATCCGTTCTTTCCTGAGAAGTGAGGTGGTGGTCGAGAGTTTTCACTCTTAGACTCCTCCTTTTCTTTTTGTAGTCTCTCACGTTGTTCCCGCTCATCTTGTCTACTGATTCTCTTATGGCTCTTACAACATTTACGTTTAGGTCGGCTTCGAGGGATCTCTACTTGAACCTCCCTTCCTCTCAAGAGTAGGCGTGCCTTTCCTAACTCATCCTCAGGGATTATCACATTATTATCAAAATCAGAGTCCCAGCCATCTTCCTTATCAGCATCATAAGCAGATTCGAGTGTTAAATCCTCCACTGAGACTTCCTCGACATGCAGAGCTGTTGCGGATGTATCCCTATAGTACAAATCATCTAGAAGGGCACGTGGTTGTACCATTCGTATAGGAATAATATCATATCCATCTGAGTCACAAAATTGAATTGGCTTCGGTAAAGCACATGTCGATAATGTTGCAAGGACATGACTCCATTCTAGTGGATCAATTACATGCTCAGGGAAGGGTTGTGGAATGTATGCCTCGTCTGATACACTTTGATTACCCTTAAGTCTCTCAGTGTTGAAATCCCTACATGAGGCTCCACACATCCATAGATCTTCTCGTCCGTCTGACAATGTAACTCTTGAGCCCTCAGATGAAGCAGAATCAAACTCATCTATTGGAGACCTTGTTACATCACGATATGAGTGATTCCTTAGGTTGACCCTTGTGATGACAGAATCATGTCGGAGGTACAAATAATTGTATCCCAAATCTTGAATCATTTGAAATTGTCGCATGAATGGTCTACCCAATATCACTTCATAGTTTGGATGTTTTCCAAAATCCACTACTGCAAAGGTGTGCTCATATTCAATCCCACATGTGGTGACCAATATGTTCTCAAGCAGCCCAAGGGGATGTTCTAAGCTTTCATCTGCTAGCTGCAAGCGCATCCTGGTACTTCTAATAGCTGGTTTGCCCCACTTTTCCCAAATGGACCTTGTCACAATGCCCACTCCTGCACCACTATCAAGTATTGCAGTTGAAACTACTTTTCGCACTTCTAATGGGAGGGTAGCATTTCCCTGATCGTCCTCATAAAATTTTCCTACTTTGTTGATAGGAACTGGCATAACATGCTTTGTCTGAGGGTGTATAGTACACTCATGGTGACCCTTTTGTAGCAATACCTGCTCTGACAAACATGTGGCAATATCATTCCACAACTCAGGTCGAATTTTATCAAATCAAGCAATGGTAAGGTACAAGCCACTGGTGCTGACAAAATAGCTTGCACGATACTCATATCCTTCTCCTTTGTCAACCTTTTATGCATGGAGGGTATCCTCAAGGTTTGAGAACAGTTCTCATATTCTCCCAGATATGATGGTAAGGTTTTCATTGTATGCTTACTTCTAGGAGAAACAATTGTTTGAACTTCCTCCTGGATGCTTGGGCGTCTAAAGTTGTTTTCTGTGCCTCTAGTAAAATCCACCTCAAAGAATGGAGGCGAACTAATAGAGGACATGTTCTCATTAACTTTCTCATGAACTGCGGCCCACATCTCATTTGCCATGTCCTCATTAGCATCAATAACTTCATCATTGCATGGGAAGACAAGGCTAGGTGGTGGCGGATTACCTCCTTTCAATTGGGTGTCAATTGGTGCAGACCTTTCGCTATGAGCTTGTGAAATGAGCTCACTTTTCATTTTCCGACTTGATGACACTTCTGGTATGGTTTCTAATGTTGGCTTAAGAGAGGTTGGGCCCCGAGGAATAGGTGGTGGTGGTCCCTCAAGTATTGACTGAGCTTCCCTAATGAGTTGCTGATGTACAGCTAGATTGATCTTCTCCTCACGAGGGTTTGGATATTCTTGAAGTTTCTTGGGTAGCTCAGATAAAGCTGCAATGCGACTTCTATGAGCATCAATGATGGCATCTAGAGTCTCATTCACTTTATCCACAAAAACAGAACCCCCAGAACTATCCTCAGTCGTACTAACCTCATCTTGTTTAGCACTAGGCTCAGGTTGAGGTTGATGTTCCTCATGCACTTCTTGGGATGTAAAAGTTTTATCCCTCATGTTTTGTTTAGAGGCTTCTTGAGAACTAGTGGATGCACTTTTCGTTTGCTTGTTTCAGTTCTTTTTCCTCCTAGTGGTCTTTTTTCTATTGGACTGCAGGGTCTTGTCCACTAGATTTGTCTTTGCATCCCTAGTTCGAGGTGTCTCATCAGTCTGTATTTCGGCATTTCGTGTCTGTGATCTAGTCATGACTCTAAGTGGCACGACATCCTCATTCTCAGATGAAGGTGGTGATGGAGCTGCCCCTACAAGGTTGAGTGAGACCTTTGGTTGAGAGGTGCCTTCCTCATGTGGTTTCAGCAGACAATCTTTTGGGAAGTGTTCTACACAACACCCTAGACAATATCTTTCAATTGGTGGAAACTATTGTACTGTTGTATTGGATCGAGATGCTTGCCTTGAGCGATGTGGACAATCACGAGCCCAATGGGGTTCTCCGCACTCATAACAGGGGCCCATTGGTTTGGCCTCTACTTTCCTTGACTGCCATAGACCTGAGGGGCCTGGAGTCCTAGGTTGGTAGCCGCCTAGCAACATCAAAGAGTTTTGTTCCCCTGGCAGTGCTTGGCTTGGGTATATGGGACTTTCAAAGAGATTTTCTTTGGATGAATATGATGCGTATTCCTCTTCCACATAGCGTGGGTTTACCAAGTCTCTACACATATTTGAATTGTCGTAGTCAACAACCCTCACAGGAGCAGTCCCTGGAGCACGAGGTTGAGCACCAAGAACAGGTCGTGCTTGCTCTTGTGCCATCGGTGGCTTACGTTCAAAATTAGTATACTGTTGATACATTTGTGGAGCCACTCCACCCCTTGGCTGCTCACGTTCCTATCTCATTCTTACAATGCGAGTACATTCCTGTGTGGTATGGGTAAAGTTCCAAGCACAGGCTTGGCACCACTTTTTTGTGGGTTGGTTTGTGACTAGGGGAGAAAAGGTATTACATTCCTCTGTTTTATGGTTACCGCCACATGCTCCACAAAGATGAGGACCTGTAGGAAGTACACTCCTCGTTCTCTGCTCCTATTGTTGTGGCTGCATGGGTGGACGATAGGTCTGTCCCAATCTCCGTAGTACTAGGTTAGCTATCTGGTCTGGATTTACTAGCGCGCTAGACCCTGAACTTTGGTCATCACCCCACTGATCTCTAGGTTTCACCTCTAGGCCAGAACCATCTTGGAATTTGAAGTTATTGGTGAAATCCATAGCATCATGCAGTGAAATTTGTATGCTTCTTCGCATAGAGATGTGTATGCAGTGTTGAATTTTTGAGTCCTTTCAAGAAGAGAGAAATTAATCGACTTTGGGCGGGCTTCTCATCCTCTGGGCAACGATTAATGTACTGCTTCATTCTATTTACACAGTCTCTAACACTCTCATTCTTGCCTTGCTTGAAAGAGTAGATGTGTGCTACCGTGTCATGTTGAATTCCCATCAAGGAAAAAGCAGCAATGAATCTCTCTTCCAAAACTCGTAAAGAAGATTTGTCTGAAGCCTCTAGTGCCTGAAACCAAGCAAGGGCCTTTCCCTCAAGAGTGAGTCCAAATCCTTCAATTTGAGTATGCTTATCAGCCACTTGCTCAGCTCGAACTGCTTGCCTAAATGCTGCTACATGGTCGTATGGATCTCCTGACCCTTCATACTTCTTTACCAGTTTCTGAAGAGTTGATGGCCTTACTTGTCTTGAATACTCATCATAGGGCCTACGGCCTCTCGCTCTCAGTGGGAATTGTTCCTCTCTTTGGTAAGATGGTCCACATGCATCAAAAATTGGTGTGGGTACCCTATTACCAGCCTCACCAAACCCTTCCAAAGATCTTGTCACCCGCATTTCAGGAGGTGCATTTATCGGAGGCCGAGTTGGCTCCCCTACCCTCCGATTGTCATAGTGAGAAAGATGTTGTTGTGGTGTGACCGGTGGTCGCACATTTGGTGTAGGATGATATCTTGGTGCTAGAGTTGGGCTACTAGCAGTGGTCCACTTGGATGTTGAAGGTCCCTCTCTAGTGAACTCTCGTAGGGGAGGAGCAACAGTTTCTCTAAGAAAGGCTGTCTCTCCTGGTTTGGCTGTATTTGTTGAGAACACTTCCATGAATAATGGTTGTCCTTTCCACGTGAGCTCCCGAATCTCTTTCCAATCTAAGGTTTGGTATTCATTGGCCCATTTATCAATTATTCGGTTTCTGTGTCCTGCAAGCTTCTCAACTACCACCACTAGTGCTAGAGGAAGATCCAGCTCTGGCAATTTAGTTGTGGCATAATATCCCTCTAACGAGTCCTTATAGACCTCTTGAAGTGGGTCATCCTGTAAGACCTTTGTCACTGGAATTTGTCGTACAAACTCCCATTGGTTCTCAGCCCCCTGATCCATTTTGCTCTTGCCTTTCCTATCCCTTTCCAAATTTAGATCTACAAGAAGTAAATCATCTATGGATGGCTTTGAGGACTGGGCATTGGAGGGTCCAGGCATGTCCGGCTCCATGAGTCAATCATCTCTAGACTCCCTTGTTCTGGAAAGTTTTGATAAGTCTAAGAACTCGGTTTTAGAGAGCTCCCCTAATTTGTCTACATTTTCTGGATGGTAGGTGACTTCGTAGCGAACACCATCTCCACCCATGTACATGTTACCCTGGTCATTGACTAGAGATGCTCTATCAAGTTCTGAGAAAATGTCTGCGATCTTAACAAGATACCGTTGTTGTGGATCCCTAAAGATCTCAGCTCCTTGAGCATTTGTGTAGACATATTGGAGTCTCACATTAAGTGTTAACCCCATGGTGTCGGCTTCAAATGGATTAAAAGATCTTGCGGGTGTCCTATTTGGGGCTACGGATTGACTATTTGACGGCCCAAAATTGTCCATGGATAATGAACTAGTTGTTCTGGAGGAAAGGGTATCGGATTGGGATTCAGAAAGGGTTTCAGCAATATCTGCCAAATTTCCTACCGATTGGATCCCACTTTCCTGCGTAGGTACTCTAGAAGGTGCCCTAGGCCCTATGGCAGAATCTATAAGACGTCTCGACCGCAAGTGCATAAGGTCAAATTTTTTTTGGTTTTTTATGTGTTTTTGTTTTGTTTTGTTTTTGTTTTTATTTTTTTTAATTAATTAAATAAATATATATATATGTATATATATATATATATATATATATTTAACCTACCTAATCACTAAATGCAACTAAAATGAGTATGTGTGGCGTAACTATCTATCCTATTTTTTTATTATTATTTTTTTAAATGATTTTTTTAATGATTTTATGTTTTTACTTTTTTTTAATTAATTACAAAAAATTATGAATCACACTAAAAAAATACTAATTATGCACAAAATTACAAAAACTAAAAAAATGCAAGTTACACTAATTATGTAAAAAATTTAAAAAAATAAAGAATTACAAAATATGCAAAAAAGTAGACTCCTAAAAAACACTTAATTTATAGAAAATTTTTTAAAAAATATTTCTTTTCTTTTGTTTTCTTCTGTTTTCTTCTCCTTTTGTTGTTGTTGTTTTTTTTTTGGTTTGTTTGTTTGTTTGTTTTTTTTTTAAACTAATAAATTTCATACCAATTACAAAAAATATGAATCTACTAATTATGCACGCAATTATAAAAATTCTAAAAAAAATAAAAAATAAAAAATGCAAGCTACTTTAATTATGCAAAATTTTACAGAAATTTAAATAATGAACAATGGATTCAAAATACAAAAATAAAAATTATTTTTCTTTTTTTTTCTTTTTTCTTTTTTTAATTGTTTTATGGTTTTTTTTTTCTTTTTTTCTTTTTTTTTCTATCTCTTTTTTTCTTTTTCTTTTTTTTAAAAAAATTATATATATTTTTTAATTGTTTTGTTGTTTTTATTTATTTATTATTATTTTTTTATTTAAAAAAATACAAAAACATGAAAAATAAATTTAAAAAAATAAAAAAAATATTCACCAACCTTATCCTCCATTGCTTCACCGCTCGCCCGGATTCTGCGCCTCATCACTCGCCCTCTGCAACGCCAGTCAACTGCCTTCACGTTCTACTTCGGTGTCTGCTCCTACAGCACACTTCGCCTTCTTTTTCTCTTGCCGGCGCTCTGCTCCTTGCCTCAATTTCCTTGCCAGTCGACCGCCTCCACACCGTCCACTTCGCCTCAGTGCTGCCGTCTGCTCCTTCTACCAACCGCCTCACAGAGCTACACAGCGCTCTGCCGATTGCTTCAAACGCCTACCCCACCGCCACTTCTAACGCCTTCCACTCCCTTCAGCTCTGCCGACGCCCCAACTTTCGCCTTCAGCAACGCTGGCCGCCCACAGTTGCAACACCTCAGCCTCTACTTTCAGTCGGCCGCCCCCACTTTCGCCTCCAGCAACGCTGGCCGTCCACAGCTGCAACACCTTCGCTCAGCAACCTTTCAGTCGGCCGCCCACAGTTGCACGTTCTGCAATGCTGTCCGCCCTTCTACCAGCCTTCTGCACTTGCAGTGCTTCGATGCAGCCAACGCCACCCACTACAGGCTGCTCATGTCAGTATATAAAAGTATATATTTATATATATATATATTTTTTAAAGGCCGCCTTCACTGCAGGCTTTCAGCTGGCCGCCTTACAGATGCACGTATATATAAAAGTATATATTTATATATATATATTTTTTAAAGGCCGCCTTCACTGGCTTTCAGCTGGCCGCCTTACAGATGCACGTATATATATATATATATATATATATATATATATATATATATATATATATATATATATATCTATTTATCTTTGCTGCGCTTATGGAGACGCCTCCCCACACAATAACAAAACACAAAACAATAAAAAAAAGGCCGCCTACAACACTTCCTACCTACCTCTCGCCAACCCCGTCAAAGATGCAACAAGAGAAAGTACTTAAATCTGAATAATGGCGGGATTTCTCTACCGCAATGGGGTTTTAATTTTTTTTGCTTCTAATCAAAAAATAGAAAACACACAAGGCGCCCTTGAGATCACACACTCAATGCCCTTGCAAACTCTACTCTAATCTACCCTAATCCACGATTTTGCAATCAATGGAGCACTTAGTAAGAAGTAATGGTTAACACCCTTCACTAACTTAGGTGTGCGTTCCCCGGCAGCGGCGCCATTGTTTGGGACATTATAGCATAGCGGAGGCTACACTCCAACCCACACACTTTGTCAATCCGTGAATGCAACCCGGTTAGCGCATAGAGGCTATCCCGAATGGGAGAAGATTAGTTAACCACACACTAATGACTTCTAGTCCTACTCAATCCTTCTTCAATACTCAAGCAATCAATCTAACATAATGGGACATTATAGCATAGCCGAGGCTACACTCCAACCCACACACTAATGACTTCTAGTCCTACTCAATCCTTCTTCAACACTCAAGCAATCAATCTAACATAATCAAAGCATCAAGATTAGGCTACACTTAAGCATAAAAATGCAACTTATGCAAAGAATCTAACATGCAAAGAGCTATCACACAAGTCTCAACTACACATCATTTCATGCACAAGCTTCATCACATGCACTCTACAAATCAGATTTTAGCATCAAAACATCATTAAGAAATCTAGATTAGCAAGTGTGTAGACCATAACCTCATATCATTGAAAATGTAGAGAATAGAGAGTACAAGATTGAAGCAAGAATGGAGATGGAAAGCCTTGGGAGAGCACATGAGAAGGAGCTATGGAGCAAGCTCTCTCTATGAGCCTCTCAACCAAATGACCAAAGAGTCCTCTCTAGCTCTCAAATGGGCCACCTTTTATTAAAAAAATACATTGGAATACACAGGGTAAGTAGGGTTAGATGATGAACTGGATGTCTCTTCCTGACCATGGCTTGATCTTGGGGGTGGGTGGCTAGGTTTGTGGAGTTTCATAAAATCTTGGAGCTCAGTGATATCCTCAGGACTTATGTTAGGATATTCAATATGTGTTTTATCAAAAGTGTAGAGGACGTTGGTTAACATGGATTCTAAATGTTAGTAGAATACCAAAAGGATGATATAAGGAAGATTCACATAAGTTTAAGTGCTGGTGAGTATTGTATACTTCTAGCCACCCATGGCTTATGATAACTTTGGGCTACCACCTCGTAGTTGGCCAGTGTTTTGGGAATATCATCTGGAACAAACAGGTCTAATTTTTCAATGTTGTTTAGGATTGTGAAGTATTTAGGTTTTGTTTTTATGAATTTGATGAATGCATCATTAGATCAGACCACCACACAGAGCAAAGTTTTTTGTAAGGATTATCATGAGGCAATCAATAATGAGGACAATGATTTGACAATTGAAGACATTATTGAAATGCAAGAACTTTGTTTGACATGAAAAGACATTATTTGTCTGGCATTTAATTGATTACGATCAATGTTTGAAAATATGAAAGAAAAGAAAAAACAAAGAAAAGCCCCAGCTCCCATCTCAACACGTAGGTGTCAATTGAACTCGAAGAAGCAAGGAGGGAGGCGATGCAAGGAAGGTGCGATTGCGTTTGTGCACACGATGATCAACGATTGTAAAATGACAGAAAAAGGAAAGAATTTCAAATTTAAGGCACAGTCGTCGGACTGGTGGGCGGCTGCCTTAATGAAGAATGCCACGTGTCTTCCTACAATTGGTCTATAAAAAGTAACCATTTCATGGCGTGAAGCATTTTGGACCAGTTCACTGGCGTGAACCGTTTCGTAATAGTGAACCTTTGAAGAGCAGTTCACAGCGTGAACCTTTTTGTATGGCCTAAACCTTTTTGTACGGCATGAAGCACTTTGGATCAGTTCAAGATGTGAATTATTTGGATCATGTGTGTGGAAGGCCCAAACCTCTCTAGCCACACATAGCCATACCCTTTGGGCTTCAGCCCATTCAATCAAAACGTTTAACTGCCAAGCGTTGCTGCAGAAATTCGTGATTTTTCTAGCGCTACTTTTCTGAATAAAATATGAGATCTCTACGCTGCTCAAGATGCAATGGCTCTAATTCCTCTTGGCCCTAGGGGTTTTCAAGGGTGCTCTACAAGCTGGTGAAAATAGTTTTTGATTTGATCAAGTCTACAGTGAGATCCAAGCTCTTCATCAAATCTGCAGGTGACTTTAATAAAACAGAGATTAAGCATTCAATGTTTGGTAAAATCTTGTGTTTCTTGGCTTAATCCTCTACTAGACTAATTGTTATTGATGGCCTTGAAAGGATTTGAGCTCATTTGAACTCTAAGGCCTCAGATCTGGACTCCTCGCATACTTTGTTTTCTGCACATGAAACAGAGGAATAATTTACTAATCAACGCTAATCACTATATTTTGGTGCAATTGAGGGTTCAAATTAACCATTAGGTATCTGATACAGATCCCTATAACTTCAGATTGCAATTCGAAGAAGTTTTGATACTCTAACCATTCCGTATAGATTTGTTACCCTTGGTTTAGTGTAATTTTTGGTAAAATTATGCTGATAAATCTGTTGTAATCATCACACCTAAACACCAGATTGAGTCAGTGTAAAAGGGTAGACACTGCCCTTGAATCTTGAAATTGGATAAAGAGGTAAGACCCCCTTCACATCATCATGAGTACGACACAAGAGATAGCCAAATTTAATGGGGAGCAATTTTACACATGGTAGACAAAAACCATGTATCTGCTCATGAGGAAAAATCTGTGGGGGGCTACTTAAGGGAAGAGATGAATGCCTAGAGGTGAGAGGGAAAAATGAGTGGAAGAGTAGGAATGAGAAAGCATTGGGACTTATCGCACTCAGTTTAAATGATGAAATCATTCATCACATCATAGGGATATAGTGGGCAAAAGATGCATGGGATGAACTCAATAAATTATTTGGCACACAAGCAAAAAAATTCAAAGATAAATCTATTAATGCAAGTCTACAAATTAGATATGAAGGAAAGTGAACCTTTAATCACACACTTGAACAAATATAAAAGCATTAAGCAACAACTGGCAACTATTGGCAAAAAGGTAGAAGATGATGAGGCACTAGCAGTGCTTCTGAAGAGTGTGGACAAAGGTGAGATCCAAGTAATTAAATGGTAAAAGAGAAATTTTTGGTAAATTTATTTTATGCAAAAAGAGAAATTCCCATGATATTTGAGATCCAAGTAGTTAAATGGTAAAAGAGGAATTTTTGGCATAATTCAAATTATGAGTATTTATCAAAAGTGAAATTTTGAGCATTATTAATTTTATTGGGAAATATGGATAGAATTGATTTTTGTAAATCCCATGAATCTTTTCCTCGAAAAGAAGAATATTGAATATATTTTACTTGAGAAATTTGAGAAAGAATATAAAAATATCCATTGAGAAAACTTGGATAATTCTTATTCAGAAAAGAGAATATGGAATCCCTGACATCACATCACATTCTTTCATATAAACATCTATATCCATTCTTTCACATACACATCCACAACTATTCTTTCACATACACATACACATCCATTCTTTCACATACATCCACATCCATTCTTTCACATACATATCCACATCCATTCTTTCATATACATATCCACATCCATTTTCATCACATACGTTCACATCCATATTGTTCATTTACATCCTGACTCACATGACATCACAACTCATTTATTCACATCCCGATTCATATCACATCTATTCACCTCACATCTCATCACCTCTATTCACATAAAGAAATTTCCATTTTGCATCTTTCTATGCATAGAAATGAAATTTAATGAAAATAACACTTTTATAATAAAAGAATTTTCATTATGCATCTTTCTATGCATAGAAATTAAATTTAATGAAAATAAAACTTTTATCAAAGAAAATTTCCATTATGTATCTTTCTATGCATAAAAATTAAATTCAATGAAAATAATACTTGTATATAAAAAAATTCCATTATGCATCTTTCTATGCATAAAAATTAAATTCAATGAAAATAACACTTTTAAAATAAAATAATTTCCATTATGCATCTTTCTATGCATAGAAATTAATTTAATAATTAATATCAGTGATATCCATGCATATTCATAGGTGAATATGTACATGGAGTAAATTAGAATATTTCTTTTAGAATGCACAAACGATGGGAATCACTCTTTTGGAAAAACATAAAAAAAAACTTTCTTTTCCACAAAATTCTAGAAAATTTTGCCATAACCTCCTTTGTATGGCTGACCATTTCTCATTTTTATCATTCTAATTTCAACTGAAATTAACCCAATCTAGATGTATATGACTCTAATCTACTCAGTTTTTAGAAATCAAGAGAGTAATCAATAAGAAAAGTTTAATTAATCTTTTTGTTAATCATTCTAGGATAAAGAAAGGCTGAATTGTAAAGAAGAGAAGGGGTGGCCTTTTCATCAAGGCATAGCATTAGAATTTACTTCAATCAATTATAAAACAAGAAAATCATAGATTTAAAAAGAAAAATTTAGCTTACATGGAGTTGTAAGCTTTCCTTTGGCTTGAGGGATTGAGGGTTCTACTCTTGTTTGAAGCAAGAGTGGCCACCAATTGCTTTGGAGAGGATTAAGCCAAAAACAATTGAATTATTAAGAAAATTCAATGTAAATGGCTCTCGGTAGTAGGAGTAGAGTAACAATGCATAAACACCATTAAGCTTTTACAAAGGGGGAGGCTTCTATTTATAGGAAAAAGTGAGCCTCTAACCAAGAAAACTCATTCTAGAATTTTCCAGATCAGTTTGGTCAATTTTGACTATTTTTAGGTCACAGTTTAGCTTACTTTTTGGATCTAGTTGAAATAGGAGAGAGGAGAGATGAAGATATCTCATTATTTTTTAGTCTAAAACTCCTCCACACATGTGAAAAATGCACCTTCTTCATCATGAGGGGAGATCCCCACACTGAGGTGTCAAAAATGCATCATTTCCTTTAAATATCTCTTAATTTTGAACTAATAAACCTTGTACACTCAGTCAACTCTTCATCTTATGTGAGCATTTACTCATTTTTGAGGGTTTTTCTTTTATTCTTCAATTTATCTCCTCCCTACATTTGGATTAATCTTATTGGTCCATTAGAACCTTAATTGGACCATCATCCAAAAATTTCTGAAAATCTGGACCCTTAGGCCAAGGTCCTTTTTACCTATTTTTACTTAATTCCAGTTACACATTGGAAAGTTCTTTTTGAATTTTTGTTTCACGGGAAACCATTTTAGACACTAGGAGGATTTTTATATCCAAAAATATCTCAATTTTGAATTACCTCCCTCTAGACATTTTCTATCTCTAGGCCAAAATAGGGTAAAACAGGATCTTTCTTTTATTTCAGAGAGTGAAATAATTATAAGATCAGAAGGAGAGGTTCTTATACCTACACACCTCAAAAGTTGGAGGGAGGAATCTTACATCCTACCCCACTTAAAAAACGCGAGATGTCCTCATCTCGCAACTAGAGGACAACTCTTTCCCTTAAGTTCCAATTGATTCTGGGGTTCCTTATAGTCTGGTGAACTCAACAGAATCCTAGGATAAAGATCCCTTATATAGAACTCATCATCAGATAACAATTCACTCAGATCATATCATTCAAATCCTTATCACAATAATGGTCCATTAGACCAAAATTTCCATTTGAACAGTCCTCCATGGGAATTTCAATTATACAGGTTTTTAATTTGTCATCCCTTAACTTGATCCACGGGGTCAAGTGTTAACAGTAGCAATCTGTCAACACAATCCACTAATCTCATAGTGATTTGCTGAAGTCATTATCGTCATTCCAGATGAACATCATCTCACAGGGACTCATCCCATTCATCCTCATTGTGGTTTTGCTCAGCTTATCGCTTTTCAACCAAAATTCAGGAATCATCATTTTTCAATTAGAATCCAAATCAACTTATCAATTCTCAAACAGAATTTTAAAATCATATCAGCCACATTCAAATTCATCATCTGGATAGCATTTATGCTTATAATTTCAAGGTCCTAGATTTACTCGTATATACTGCCAGTAAAGAGCTGCAGGGTGGACCCTCTCGGTATATACGGGTAGTCACGGTCCTTGGAATTTTAAGGTAAATATCATCATGTCTAGGCCTCAAGCAAGTCAGGGATTCCATGTAATTGCAGTACTTCCATCTGAAGACCCAATTACTAATTTATGAATTTCAGTCTGAATATTAGTTTGTATGAATATCATCACACAATTACAATCTTTTGCTGCTACTTCATAAATTTTGGACATTTTTTGGCTTCTCGGTTAATCCACATTAGCCAATTTAAATTTATACTAGCTGAAAGATCCCTGTTCCCTCCGCGCAACGAATTGAGGGGTACTAGTAGCGGAAATACCACTTCTTGCGTGGGGCAGGGTCTCTCACTCGGAGCCTCGCCCACGGATATCCAGACAAGAGACTAATCCCTCGGTTCTTCCAATTCCAAACTCGAAAAAAATTCCCTCGCTCGGAAAGCACGGGCGATTCCTCCAGGATATTTTTACTCTAACGTAGTCAAAAGCCTTAAATAACTAAACTGATCTGACCGAACCCGTAAGTCCCATAGTCAGATCAAGGATAAGATTGCACTTGGATCATAGAGACCAACGCTTTTTTCCTCATTTTGAGAAGCACAGCCGTTGACTCTTTTCCATAGAACAATTTTTATCTGGGATTTACTTCATCTATCGTACCATAACAGAATTGAGTCTCATTTTAGGGATCCATCAGTCCATCCTAACCCCATCCAATCCGGTGGGTTAGCCAACCGCCCAACCACCATAGTGATGGGATCCAATTAGAAATTTGGTTAGGTTTTGTCCCGGGTACCAAGAAAAAGAGTTCCCAGGCCCCCTAGCCGGGGATATTCATGCAAACTTAAAACTAGTCACACCACTTACACACCCAATATGAAATTGCCTTTTTCACAAATTCAGTTGTCTTTAAAACAATCATTTAATGAAATCATAGTGTCACTGATCATAATCCTCAAAATCTCCGGTTAAATC
Source organism: Cibotium barometz (assembly GCF_041138505.1). Classification (NCBI taxonomy): domain Eukaryota; kingdom Viridiplantae; phylum Streptophyta; class Polypodiopsida; order Cyatheales; family Cibotiaceae; genus Cibotium; species Cibotium barometz. Next base: position 29,537,277 of record NC_141054.1, read on the forward strand.
CTATTTGCAATCATTTCTTCATTGGTGTACCTATGGCATCATTAGCAACCAGAACGCTCACCACCTGTCCACTCACGGGCCTTTTCAATGGTTCTTAGCTCATAGTAATCGGCAATATATTCATATATCAAAAAGGAATCTCCATTGAAGATCAGCAAGATCAACCAATGGATCCGTATAAAAGAGCCATGGACTCATCCGTTGAGGACCAGCAAGGTCAATCAACCGGATCCATGCCCGAATTCAGAAAACAACTCTTACTCCTTGTTCCAATATCTTCCACGACGCGCGTGTGGGTATCTTCGATGACCCAGAGCCCAAGCACCGTATGGTCAGCACCCTCTAGGATCCTTCGTAGGTGACCTAGTGCTTCACTCATATGCCGCTTCCTTGGTCCCTCATCCACCGTACCGGAAGCTCACCATTTTAATTGAACCGAGGCTGGTCATCAAGACCTCGGCTGCGGCCTTGCTACGCGAGACGTCCTCCATTGACTCTCCGTCAGCTGTTACAACTTTATCAGATTAGGTCTCCATGACCTCATTCACAAGACGATCCAAATGCTTCCCCAGCATTCTTGACATAAAATAGTCATTTAAAAATAGGTCATAAATACAATTTCTATAACGAACTCTCGTCTTGACATAAAACAGTCATAAATACAATTTCTATAACGAACTCTCGTCTTTCCACATTGTTCCTCATCAATCCACATTGTTTAAATCACATCCATTTCATATGTATTCCCATTCTCATTCAATCACATCATTTTCATCTCATCGCATCTTTCCTCATTTATCCTCATCAGATCTCATCCACTCGCATCTACCCATCTCCACATCTCATCACATCACATTCATTCATATCTCAATTCACATGACATCACATCCCATTTATTTACATCACATTCATTCATATCCATCACATTCATTCTCATCACCATCCCATCACATACATTCTATCCACATAACATCTAATCACATCTATCCACATCATATCTCATTCATACGCATCTCATCTCATTCATCCACATCCATCGAATCGTTCACCTGTACGACTACCCGCGTCTATTCATACATTCATATCTATCACTTCACATCCACATATATTCATGTCACATCACATCTCTTTATATCACATCACATTCTTTCACATACACATCTATATCCATTCTTTCACATACACATACACATCCACATCCATTCTTTCACATACATCCACATCCATTCTTTCACATACATCCACATCCATTCTTTCACATACATATCCACATCCATTTTTATCACATATGTTCACATCCATATCGTTAATTTACATCCTTACTCACATGACATCACATCTCATTTATGCACATCTCGATTCACATCACATCTCATCACATCTATTCACCTCACATCTCATCACCTCTATTCACATCACATCCATCCATCCATTCATTCACATCCATCTGATTCACATCACATCTCATCACCTCTATTCACATCACATTCATCCATCCATTCATTCACATCTATCTAATTCACATCACATCTCATCACATCTATTCACCTCTATTCACACCTTTTTAATAGAATTTAAACATAGAATTTAAAAGCATTAATTTAAGAGCATTCTAATTTTGATATAAAGATTCTTTACGCATCTGTTTATGCATAAAAATCAACTTTAATGAGAATAACACTTTTGAAATAAAAATAATTCCTTTATGCATCTTTCTATGCAAAAAATAAAATTTAATGAAAATAACACTTTTGAAATTAAAAAAAAATCCTTTATGCATAAAATCTAATTTAATGAAAATAACACTTTTGAAATAAAAATAAATCCTTTATGCATCTTTCTATGCATGAAATCAAATTTAATGAAAATAACACTTTTGAAATAAAAATAAATCCTTTATGCATCTTTCTATGCATAAATTCAAATTAAAGAAAAATAACACTTTTATAATAAAAAAATTTCCATTATGCATCTTTCTATGCATAGAAATTAAATTTAATGAAAATAACACTTTTGAAATAAAAAATAAATCCTTATGCTTCTTTGTATGCATAAATTTAAATTTAAGGAAAATAACACTTTTATAATAAGAAAGTTTCCATTATGCATCTTTTTATGCATAGAAATCAAATTTAATGAAAATAACACTTTCATAATAAAAGAATTTTCATTATGCATCTTTCTATGCATAGAAATTAAATTTAATGAAAATGACACTTTTATATAAATAAAATCCATTATGCATCTTTCTATGCATAAAATAAAAATATCACTTTTATAAAAAAATCCATTATGCATCTTTCTATGCATAAAAATTAAATTCAATGAAAATAACACTTTTAAAATAAAATAATTTTCATTATGCATCTTTCTATATGCATAGAAATTAATTTTAATAATTAATATCAGTGATATCCATGCATATTCATAGGTGAATATGTACATTGAGTAAATTAGAATATTTCTTTTAGAATGCACAAACGGTAGAAATTACTCTTTTGGAATAACATAAAAATAATCTTTCTTTTTCACAAAATTCTAGAAAATTTTGCCATAATCTCCTTTGTATGGCTGACCATTTCTCATTTTCTTCATTCTAATTTCAACTGAAATTAACCCAATCTAGATGTATAAGATTCTAATCTCCTCAGTTTTCAAAAATCAAGAGAGTAAACAATAAAAAAAGTTTTATTTTGCCATAACCTCCTTTGTATGGCTGACCATTTCTCATTTTCTTCATTCTAATTTCAACTGAAATTAACCCAATCTAGATGTATAAGATTCTAATCTCCTCAGTTTTCAAAAATCAAGAGAGTAAACAATAAAAAAATTTTAATCAATCTTTTTGTTAATCATTCTAGGATAAAGAAAAGCTGAAATTGTAAAGAAGAGAAGGGGTGGCCTTTTCATCAAGGCATTAGAATTTACCTTAATCAATTACAAAACAAGAAAATCAAGAAAAATATAGATTTAAAAAGAAAAATTTAGCTTACATGGAGTTGTAAGCTTTCCTTTGGCTTGAGGGATTGAGGGTTCTACTCTTGTTTGAAGCAAGAGTGGCCACCAATTGCTTTGGAGAGGATTAAGCCAAAAACAATTGAATTATCAAGAAAATTCAATGTAAATGGCGTTGGGTAGGAGCAGAGTAACAGTGCATAAACACCATTAAGCTTTTACAAAGGGGGAGGCTTCTATTTATAGGAAAAAGTGAGCCTTTAACCAAGCAAACTGATTCTATAATTTTTCAAATCAGTTATGTCAATTTTGACCATTTTTAGGTCAGTTTAGCTTACTTTTTGGATCTAGATGAAACAAGAGAGAGAAGAGATGAAAATATCTCATTATTTTTTAGTTTCAAACTCCTCCACACATGTGAAATAGGTGCCTCCTTCATGAGGGGAGATCCCCACATTGAGGTCTCAAAAATGCATCATTTCCTCTAAATATCTCTTAATTTTGAACTAATAAACCTTGTACACCCAGTCAACTCTTCATCTTATGTGAGCATTTACTCATTTTTGGGGGTTTTTCTTTTATTATTCAATTTATCTCCTCCCTACATTTGGATTAATCTTATTGGTCCATAGGAACCTTAATTGGACCATCATCCAAAAATTTCTGAAAATCTGGACCCTTAGGCTAAGGTCCTTTTTACCTATTTTCAATTGATTCCAATTGCACATTGGAAAGTTCTTTTTGAATTTCTGTTTCAGGGTAAACCATTTTAGACACTAGGAGGATTTTTATATCCAAAAATATCTCAATTTTGAATTACCTCCCTCCTCTAGATATTTTCTCTCTCCAAGCCAAAATAGGGTAAAACAGGATCTTTCTTTTATTTCAGAGAGGGAAATAATTATAAGATCAGAAGGGGAGGTTCTTATATCTGCAGACCTCAAAAGTTGGAGGGAGAAATCTTACATCCTACCACTTAAAAAACGCGAGATGTTCTCATCTCGCAAACTAGAGGACAACTCTTTCCCTTAAGATCCAACTGATTCTGGGGTTCCTTATAGTCTGGTGAACTCAATAGAATCCTGGGATAAAGATCCCTTATATAGAACTCATCATCAGATAATAATTTACTAAGATCATATCATTCAAATCCTTATCACAATAATGGTCCATTAGACCGAAATTTCCATTTGAACAGTCCTCCATGGGAATTTCAATTATACAGGTTTTTAATTTGTCATCCCTTAACTTGATCCACGGGGTCAAGTGTTAACAGTAGCAATCTGTCAACATAATCCACTAATCTCATAGTGATTTGCTGAAGTCATTATCGTCATTCCAGATGAACATCATCTCACAGGGACTCATCCCATTCATCCTCATTGTGGTTTTGCTCAGCTTATCGCTTTTCAACCAAAATTCAGGACTCATCATTTTTCAATTAGAATCCAAATCAACTTATCAATTCTCAAACAGAATTTTAAAATCATATCAGCCACATTCAAATTCATCATCTGGATAGCATTTATGCTTATAATTTCAAGGTCTTAGATTTACTCGTATATACTGCCAGTAGAGAGCTGCAAGGTGGACCCTCGGTATATACGGGTAGTCACGGTCCTTGGAATTTTAAGGTAAATATCATCATATCTAGGCCTCAAGCAAGTCAGGGATTTCATGTAATTGCAGTACTTCCATCTGAAGACCCAAATACTAGTTTATGAATTTCAGTCTGAATATCAATTTGTATGAGTTTCATCACACAATTACAACCTTTTGCTACTACATAAATTTTTGATATTATTTGGCTTCTCGGTTGATCCACATTAGCCAATTTGCTCTGATACCAGCTGAAAGATCCTTGTCCCCTTCGCGAAATGAATTCAGGGATACTAGCAGCGAAAGTAGCACTTCTTGCGCGGGGCATGGTCCCTCACTCGGGGCCTTGCCCACGGATATCTGGACAAGAGACTAATCCCTCGGTTCTTCCAAAACCGAGCCTGGAAAACTTTTCTCGCGCGAAAAGCACGGGTGATTCCTCCAGGATATTTTTACTCTAACGTAGTCAGAAGGCTTAAATAACTGAATTGATCTGACTGAACCCGTAAGTCCCATAGTCAGATCAAGGAAAAGATTACACTTGGATCATAGAGACCAACGCTTTTTTCCTGATTGAGAGGCACAGCCGTTGATTCTTTTCCATAGAACAATTTTTATCCGAGATTTACTTCATCTATTGTACCATAATAGAATTGAGTCTCATTTTTGGGATCCATCAGTCCAGCCTAACTCCATCCAGTCCCGTGGGTTAGCCAACCGCCAACCACTGTAGTGATGGGATCCAATTAGGAATTTGGTTAGGTTTTATTATCCTGGGTACCAGGGAAAAGAGTTCGCAGGCCCCCTAACCGGATATTCATGCAAACTTAAAACTAGTCACACCACTTACACACCTAAGATGAAATTGCCTCTTTCACAGATTCAACTCTTTAAAACAATCATTTAATGAAATTATAGTGTCACTGATCATAATCCTCAAAATCTCCAGTTGAATCCTTATTTCCAATCATTCCTTCATCGGTGTACCTATGGCATCATTGGCAACCAGAACACTCACCACCTATCCACTCAGGGGCCTTTTCGATGGTTCCTAGCTCATAGTACTCGACAATATATTCACATATCAAAATGGAATCTCCGTTGAAGATCAGCAAGATCAACCAATGGATCCATATAAAAGAGCCATGGACTCATCCGTTTTTGAGGACCAGCAAGGTCAATCAACCAGATCTATGCCCGAATTCAGAAAACAACTCTTACTCCTTATTCCAATATCTTCCACGACGCACGTGTGGGTATCTTCAACGACCTAGAGCCCGAGCACCGTATGGTCAGCACCCTCTAGGATCCTTCGCAGGTGACCTAGCCCTTCACTCATAGGCCGCTTCCTTGGTCCCTCATCCACCATACCGGATGCTCACTATTTTAATCGAGGCTGGTCAAGGCCTCGGCCGTCAAGTCCTTGCTACACAAGACGTCCTCCATTGACTCTCCGTCAACTGTTGCAACTTTATTAGATTAGGTCTCCACCATGACCTCATTCACAAGACGGTTAAAATGCTTCCCCAGCATTCTTGACATAAAACAGTCATTTAAAAACAGGTCATAAATACAGTTTCTATAACGAACTCTCATCTTTCCACATTGTTCCTCATCAATCCACATTATTTAAATAACATCCATTTTATATGTATTCCCATTCTCATCCAATCACATCATTTTCATCTCATCGAATCTTTCCTCATTTATCCTCTCAGATCTCATCCACTTGCATCTACCCATCTCCACATCTCATCACATCACATTCATTCACATCTCAATTCACATGACATCACATCTCATTTATTCACATCCCGATTCACATCACATTCATTCATATCCATCACATTCATTCTCATCACCATGCCATCACATACATTCTATCCACATAATATCTAATCACATCTATCCACATCATATCTCATTCATACACATCTTATCTCATTCATCCACATCCATCCAATCGTTCACCTATAAAACGATTACCCACATCTATTCATACATTCATATCTATCACTTCACATCCACATATATTCATGTCACATCACATCACATTCTTTCACATACACATCTACATCCATTCTTTCACATACACATCCACATCTATTCTTTCACATACATCCACATCCAATCTTTCACATACATCCACATCCATTCTTTCTTCACATATACATCCACATCCAATCTTTCACATACACATCCACATCCGTTCTTTCACATACATGCACATCCATTCTTTCACATACATATTCACATCCATGCTTTCACATACATATCCACATCCATTTTCATCACATACGTTCACATCCATATCGTTCATTTACATCCTGACTCACATGACATCACATCTCATTTATTCACATCCCCATTCACATCACATCTCATCACATCTATTCACCTCACATCTCATCACCTCTATTCACATCACATCCATCCATCCATTCATTCATTCACATCCATCTGATTCACATCACATCTCATCACCTCTATTCACATCACATCCATCCATCCATTCATTCACATCTATCTAATTCACATCACATCTCATCACATCTATTCACCTCACATCACATCACCTCTATTCACATCTATTTCATAGAATTTAAGAGGATTCTAATTTTGATATAAAGATTCTTTACGTATCTATTTATGCATAAAAATCAACTTTAATGAGAATAACACTTTTAAAATAAAAATAAATCCTTTATGCATCTTTCTATGAATAAAATCAAATTTAATGCAAATAACACTTTTGAAATAAAAATAAATCCTTTATGCATCTTTCTATGCATAAAATTAAATTTAATGAAAATAACACTTTTGAAATAAAAACAAATCCTTTATGCATCTTCCTATGCATAAAATCAAATTTAATGAAAATAACACTTTTGAAATAAAAATAAATCCTTTATGCATCTTTCTATGCATAAAATCAAATTTAATGAAAATAATAATTTTAAAATAAAAATAAATCCTTTATACATCTTTCTATGCATAAATTAAAATTTAAGAAAAATAACACTTTTATAATAAAAAAATTTCCAATATGCATCTTTCTATGCACAGAAATTAAATTTAATGAAAATAACACTTTTAAAATAAAAATAAATCCTTTATGCATCTTTCTATGCATAAATTCAAATTTAAGAAAAATAACACTTTTATAATAAAGAAATTTTCATTATGCATCTTTCTATGCATAGAAATTAAATTTAATGAAAATAACACTTTTATAATAAAAGAATTTCCATTATGCATTTTTCTATGCATAGAAATTAAATTTAATGAAAATAACACTTTTATTAAAAAATCCATTATGCATCTTTCTATGCATAGAAATTAAATTCAATGAAAATAACACTTTTATAAAAAAATTCATTATGCATGTTTCTATGCATAAAAATTAAATTCAATGAAAATAACACTTTCAAAATAAAACAATTTTCATTATGCATCTTTCTATGCATAGAAATTAATTTTAATAATTAATATCAGTGATATCCATGCATATTCATAGGTGAATATGTACATGGAGTAAATTACAATATTTCTTTAGAATGCACAAACTGTAGAAATTACTCTTTTGGAATAACATAAAAATAAACTTCCTTTTCCACAAAACTCTAGAAAATTTTACCATAACCTCCTTTTTGTATGGCTGACCATTTCTCATTTTTATCATTCTAATTATTAACCCAATCTAGATGTATAAGACTCTAATCTAGTCAGTTTTCAGAAATCAAGAGGGTAAACAATAAGAAAAGTTTAATTAACCTTTTTGTTAATCATTCTAGGATAAAGAAAGGCTGAATTGTAAAGAAGAGAACGGGTGGCCTTTTCATCAAGGCATAGCATTAGAATTTACTTCAATCAATTATAAAACAAGAAAATCAAGAAAACCATAGATTTAAAAAGAAAATTTTAGCTTACATGGAGTTGTAAGCTTTCCTTTGGCTTGAGGGATTGAGGGTTCTACTCTTGTTTGAAGCAAGAGTGGCCACCAATTGCTTTGGAGAGGATTAAGCCAAAAACAATTGAATTATCAAGAAAATTCAATGTAAATGGCTGTGGATGGGAGTAGAGTAACAGTGCATAAACACCATTAAGCTTTTACAAAGGGGGAGGCTTCTATTTATAGGAAAAAGTGAGCCTCTAACCAAGCAAACTGATTCTAGAATTTTCTAGATCAGTTATGTCAATTTTTGACCATTTTTAGGTCAGTTTAGCTTACTTTTTGGATCTAGTTGAAATAGGAGAGAGGAGAGAGTAGTTTAAAACTCCTCCACACATGTGAAATAGGCACCTCCTTCATGAGGGGAGAACCCCACACTGAGGTGTCAAAAATGTATCATTTCCTCTTAATTTTTAACTAATAAACCTTGTACTCAGTCAACTCTTCATCTTATGTAAGCATTTACTGCTTTTTGGGGGGCTTTCTTTTATTCTTCAATTTATCTCCTCCCTACATTTGGATTAATCGTATTGGTCCATAGGGACCTTAATTGGACCATCATCCAATTTTTTTTGAAAGTCTGGACCCTTAGGCTAAGGTCCTTTTTACTATTTTCAGTTAATTCCAATTGAAAATCTCGACCCTTAGGCTAAGGTCCTTTTTACTATTTTCATTGGAAAGTTCTTTTTGAATTTCTATTTCAGGGGAAACCATTTTAGACACTAGGAGGACTTTTATATCCAAAAATATCTCAATTTTGAATTACCTCTCTCTAGATATTTTCTCTCTCCAGGTCAAAATAGGGTAAAACAAGATCTTTCTTTTATTTCAGAGAGGGAAATAATTATAAGATCAGAAGGGGTGGTTCTTATACCTGCACACCTCAAAAGTTGGAGGGAGGAATCTTACATCCTACCCCACTTAAAAAACGCGAGATGTCCTCATCTCGCAACTAGAGGATAACTCTTTTCCTTAAGATCCAACTGATTCTGGGGTTCCTTATAATCTGGTGAACTCAACAGAATCCTGGGATAAAGATTCCTTATATAGAACTCATCATCAGATAACATTCACTCAGATCATATCATTCAAATCCTTATCACAATAATGGTCCATTAGACCGACATTTCCATCTGAACAGTCCTCCATGGGAATTTCAATTATAGAGATTTTTAATTTGTCATCCCTTAACTTGATCCACGGGGTCGTGTTAACAGTAGCAATCTGTCAGCACAATCCACTAATCTCATAGTGATTTGTTGAAGTCATTATCGTCATTCGAGTTACGAACATCATCACACAGGGACTCATCCCATTCATCCTCATTGTGGTTTTGCTCATCTTATCGCTTTTAAACCAAAATTCAAGAATCATCATTTTTCAATCAGAATCCAAATCAACTCATCAGTTCTCAACCAGAATTTTAAAATCATATCAACCACATTTGAATTCATCATTCTTCTGGATAGCATTTATGCTTATAATTTCAAGGTCTTAGATTTACTCGTATATACTGCCAGTAAAGAGCTGTAGTTATACCCTCGATATATACAGGTAGTCTCACGGTCCTTGGAATTTTAAGGTAAATATCATTATGTCTAGGCCTCAAGAAAGTTAGGGATTCCATGCAATTACAGTACTTTCATCTGAAGACTCAATTACTAATTTATGAATTTCAGTCTGAATACATTAGGAAAAATGGAAGCTCATTTTGGGGCCCTGTAAGAAATTCACTATTTTCTCTTTTCTCTCTCTACAAAAGTAAGAAAATATGGATACTTGCGTCAGAAATGTCAGTGTGAAAAGAAATAAATATATTCTTTCACATGCTTTACATTCAATGTTCATATAAGAGCAACACTTTTCTATGGAGAATTTGGTGATTCTGACATCGCAGACACGTCCGAAACGGCCCAAAACTCCAAAAACGCCACCGAAAATGCTAGAATCGGACATCTGGAGGCCCGGAAACAGCAAAAAAAAAGGCCCCAAAAGTGAATTTGCTGAAAAATGCGATTTGGTACCTTCTTCCCGGAAACGGCCAAAAAAGGCCCCAAAAGTGGATTTGCTGAAAAACGCGATTTGGTATCTTCTTCCCCCAGGCCCCAAAAGTGGATTTGCTGAAAAACGCGATTTGGTACCTTCTTCCCCCCCGGGAAGAAGGTACCAAATCGCGTTCCGGGGGGGGAAGAAGGTACCAAATTGCGTTTTTCAGCAAATCCACTTTTGGGGCCCGGGGGAAGAAGGTACCAAACCCCGGGAAGAAGGTACCAAATCGCGTTTTTCAGCAAATCCACTTTTGGGGGCCGGGGGAAAAAGGTACCAAATCGCGTTTTTCAGCAAATCCACTTTTGGGGCCCGGGGGAAGAAGGTACCAAATTGCGTTTTTTAGCAAATCCACTTTTGGGGCCCGAGGGAAGAAGGTACCAAATCGCATTTTTCAGCAAATCCACTTTTGGGGCCTTTTTGGCTGTTTTTGGAAATGCTGGAATCGGACTATGTGGTCCCTAATAGTGATAGAATTGAAGAGGCATTCTCTTAGTGGTGGTGTTGATGTCTTGGCCTCTTCCTACTGTAGCTAGCTGTGTTTGATTCCTCCTCTGGCACATCAACTACATAGTAGTCAAGGCAAAGGTTTGTGGAGTGTTTAGTGACATGAGATGTGGTCTCAAACTCAACCTCATGCAGGTCCCTCAAAACCTATTTGATTAAGCAATGTAATCCTTGGAGATGGGGGTTGAAATCCTAAAATTGGTTGGGGTAATGACACATTTGATGCATTGTAAATTGCCTTGGAGATAGGTTGTGTTGGATGCTTCTGGGGTACAAGTGCAAGTGCAGCATGTGGTATAATCTGAGGGCATAGTGGTCTATATACCCTAGCAGGGTTGGGCGAGCAACATATGGAGGTGGCATGGGTCCCATTGGTGCTATAACTAAGTGAGCATGTGGTGGCATCTGGAAGTATCATTCCTACCCTAAGATGACATGAGTGTGGTATGTGTGTACTAGAGTGGAAAATGGGAAATGGAGGTTGAAAAGTGGATGCTCCTCAAATGGCTTGGTTGGCAATGACAGTTGTATTAGGAGCATGAACTATATGCATAGAGGCAAAAGAAACTATGGTGGTGGTGACTACCATGGTAACTATGGGCATATGGCTAAGAGGCAATGATGTTGCATTAGTTATAGATGTTATATTTGGTGGTATGGCACCAATCACTAGGTCAAGAAGTGTGCTAGCATCGTCTCATGTGGAGAGAACTCTAGGATCTAGGAAGGTGAAGTTCGTACAAGCTAGTTCTTGAGCTCTTATATGGCCTTGTAGGATAAAGGGTGTAGTTTGGTCTAGGGTATACCCGAGTCTAACTACAATGATAGGGTCTTGTGGGCTTACAAGAGGTGTTACTAGTTTTCTCATTGTAGGGGCTCTAGCCTTGGATGTCCCGACTTGCTCCATAGGACTTTGGATCCTTTCATGTTCAATGATCCTATATATGCATTCACAGATGCCCCACAAATGTTTTGATTGTCCAAAGACTATCTAGACAATCTCTTCCCAACTAATACTATATGTTTGTTGGAAAATCCCAAAATCTATAAGAGTTTTTGTTGTTGGAAAATCCCAAAATATACAAGAGTTTTTGTTGTTGCGCTGTGTCATACTCCCACTCTTCTGTGATTAGACATTGGTCTAGGATTTAATGCCTGATTCCCTCTTGGAGGCATGTGCAATGTCACCACTCGTGCCTTGGCTATTAGGTATTACCTGCATATTCCTAGCTTGGGACTATTTTTGGGCAAATTGAGTTACCTTTTAGCTAATCATTGTTGTGCCAAACACAAAGTCTCTTCTTCTTTTGCTCTAGCAACCTGAATTAGTGCCTTTACTGCATGCGTTTCTTCTAATGTTCTGCTATCAAGCATAAGTACTTGTGCAAGAGGTGGGTCAATGGGTAGAGTAATAGCAGGTGCAATAGAAGTTTCTTGGCTAGGGATATCAACATGGATGCTTTCTCTTTGCAACAACAAGGCTACATCTAGTGTTTCTCTATAGTCAACCTCAACTCCACCATTGATGGGCTTGCATGTATTGTAGAGTGGTCTAGAGGCAACAGCCCATCGCCCGAACTTTTGAGGTAACTCGCCATACAACAAACATGGTGGAAGCCAGTCTAGCTAATGTGGCTGGGGCATTGTGGCTGGGGCATGGCTTTCTCCCTAAATCTTGAGAACCCTCCATGGAGTCAAGTTCAGAAGAGGTCAGTGTGGTGGTAAGACTAGGACATCTTGTACTATGCTAAATTGGGTTCCGATCGAAGGTCTAGAGCCTAGAGTAGGTTGGTTATGTCCTTGGCTCAATGGATGCATTGTCCTATAAATTGGTCTCTAAAACAAGTCCAAATCGTAAGTGCATGTGACTTACTTAGGGCTGGTCGTGGGCTAAGAAATTAAATACTAATTTTTTATTTTTTGGGTATTAGAGAAACTTATCCAAAAGTGGGTTTCTCGATCGTTGATGTATAAGAGATCTAAGTCAACCAAGTTTGGAAGAGCTTGGCCCCATCGAAGAAAGAACCATATGGATTTGAGTTGGTCATATTGGATTTGAGGCAGCTGCATTAATTGAACGTGAATCGACATCGTTGGATTTGTGTAGGGCATGACCGTTGAAGGGCGAAAGATCGCCGTTATTGATCATGCACTCAAGTGAAGGCTGCAATGTTTGCACATGGGACAGGTGTCATTGCAAATATTAACATTTGGCATAAGTGCATTTGACAAAACCTTCCATGGGATGAGTGCAATGGAACAATTATATTTATGATCAAGTTGGATGAGTGGCAAGTGGTTAAGGGTCACAAGATACAAAGGGTAAGCTTGGCATTGATGAATAAACTGCTAAGGGGTAAAGAGACATTTGCAGACGCTTATGACACCATTGGATCCTAACCAAGATGAGTTAACGCAAGAGTTGCCAATTAATTATGGAAGTACATCAAGTAATGTATCAAAGAAAAAGAGCATAAGAAGGAAGAAAATGAATATTTTGGAGCGTAATCCAAGAAAAATATTTAGTGGCTAGCTGCATTTGAGGTGCCACAACAAAATCACACAAACTCAAATGGTATTTTGAAAGGAGTTCAATCCCAAATGTGATTAAACAACAATATATATAGGGATGAATCTAGGTAGATGGTATCAACACATTTAGCATTGACTGGCACATGGCAAATGATTTGAAGACACTGAAGTTGTGAGATCCCACTGTCCCCTCCATGCACCGGATTCCCGGTTGCTAGCACAGCAGCGGAAGTAACTTCCTCTTGCGCGGGGTAGGGTTTCCCACTCGGGGCCTTGCCCGGACACAAGACTAATCTGGTGGTCATTCCGAAACCGAAGCCAGGAAAATTTCCCTTGCCCGAAAAATGAGGATGATTCCACCTTTTTGAATTCCTTAACTAACAGGGTCAAGAGACTAAACTAACCTTCACTTGATTAAACCAGATAGAAGGAAAACTATAACAGACTTAACTTGAAGAAATCAACGCTTTTTTCCTAATTGAATCAGGCACAGTTGTTGATCTATTCATTTGAGAAGTCTTTAGGTTTTTATTTAACTACTCGAGTTCTAAGCGTATTCCTATTATTCAATTTCATTATTAAAACTCTACTGATTCCAACCTAACCCCATCCGGCCCATGGGTTAGCCATCGCCCAACCACTAGAATTGGTAGAACCATACAATTACTCACCCACCCATGATTGAATGCCTTTCTTAACTTTTGCTTTCGAATATTAATCAACTAAAAGAAGCAAAGAAATCAGAAAACCATAGATTAGAAATTAAAAAGTAGAATTTTTAGCTTACATGGAGTTTTGTGAGCTTTCCTTTGGCTTGAGGGATTGAGGGTTCTACTCTTGTTTGGATCAAGAGTGGCCACCAATTCTTTTGGAGAGGATTTAGTAAAAAACAATTGAATTATCAAGTGAATTCAATGTATTTGGCTCTGGGGAGGAGTAGAGTAATAGTGCATAAATACTATTAAGCTTTCACAAAGGGAGAGGCTTCTATTTATAAGAAAAAGTGAGTCTCAAACCAAGCAAATTGATTCTATAATTTTCCAAATTGAGCCTCAAACCAAGCAAATTGATTCTAGAATTTTCCAAATCAATTTGGTCAATTTTTGACCATTTTTGGGTCAATTCAGCTTACTTTTTGGAACTAGACTTGAAATAGGAGAGAGGAGAGATGAAATATCTCATTTTATTGATTTAAAATGGAAAGCAATGATGAGAAAAAAGGTGCCTCCTTCATGAGGGGGAATCCCCACTCTGAGGTGTCAAAAATCAGTTTTTTAAACTATTTTCTTTGGTCCTTAGTCCACTCTTCATCTTATGTGAGTATTTACTCATTTTTGGGGGTTTTTCTTTATTTCTTCAATTTATCTTCTCCCTACATTTATCTCCTCCCTACATTTAGATTAATCTGATTGGTCCCTCAGAACCTTAATCCAAAATTTTTTAAAAATCTGGACCCTTAGGCAAGGTATTTTGAGCAGATTATAATTTATTTCTAATGCACCTTAGGAAATTCTTTTAAAACTTCTATTTTGGGGGAATTTATGTTAATAAGAAAGGATATTTTTCCATCCAAAGATATCTAAAAATAGAGTTATCTCTCTCTAGAACATTTTCTCTCTCTAGGCCAAAACAGGTAGAAACAAGATCTTTTATTATTCTGAAAAGGGGATTGATTACAAGGAAAGAAATTGGACATCTTTGGGGGTTGGGGAGAAATCTTACATTCTCTCCCACTTGAAAAACGCGAGATATCCTTATCTCGCAAACTGGGGTAATCCCGCATCAGTTCGGCTTCATTCTCCCAGGTGGCGTCTTCAAAAGGATAGAACTTCCATTTGACTAATAATTCTCTTAGAATTTTGTTCCTAAGAACCTTTTCTAGAATATCAAGTATTTCTTCAGGTTGGAGTTCCATTAGCCTTCATGTTGGAGTTCCATCAGCCCTTGGATTGAAGAAATTAAGAGTTCATCATTAAGCACATGATTCGGGCTTGGTACATACTTTTTAAGAAGGCTGACATGAAATACATTATGTACTTTGAGATGAGGAGACAGAAGAAGTTCATAGGCTAAGTCACCTACTTTCTTTGTAATCAGTTTTTGCCCACAGTATCTGGGGGATAACTTCTTGTCCTTTCCAAGAGATAGAGAACTTCTTTTGGGGTGTACTCAAATGAAGACCATATCTGCTTCTTCTAATTTTCTGTCTGACCTCTTCTTATCTACATACTGCTTGTGTCTATCTTGGGTAGCTTTTAAATCTTTGAGGATTGGCTGCATTTGCTGCTCCATGTCGTCAAGCATCTGTCTGGACATCTTGACCCTAATCAATGGGTTGGACCAAGTTAATGGTGTTAGGAAATCTTGTCCATACTACAGAGCTTTGAAAGGGCTCATCCTGATGCTTTAGTGAAAAGAGGCATTGTAGGCAAAATCGACTAGGTGCAGATAGCTTAGCCACTTCTTGGGTGCCACAACATGACTGAAGTATATCTTCGATTACTTGGTTCACCCTTTCTATTTGACCATTGGTCTCAGGGTGGTAAGCTGTGTTGCGATCCAAGAAAGTTCCTACTGCTTCAAAAAATGCAGTCCAGAATCTTGACGTGAACTTTGGATCTGGATCACTTACTATTCTCTTGGTGGGGGGGTAGGCCATGCAATCTAAAGATTTCTTTGAGGAACACTCTGGCCACATCCGCTGCAGTGTAGGTTTCTTTTACTAGAATCAGATGGGCAACTTTGGTTAGTCTATCAACTACCACGAAGATGGACTTGTAACCTGATTGCGCTGAAGGTAGTCTAGTAATAAAATCCATACTGATACATCCCCACTTGTGAAACACTGGGTCTTACAAACCCTTATTGTAACAACTGCCTAAGCTATTCCTTGAGCTCAATGGCTTCAGGGACTGGAATTCTGTACGTGCACTGGGCTACTGGTGGCTGAGCTCCGGGGGTCAATTGTGTCACATGATCTACTTCTCGAATTGGAGGCATCTTTGTTAGCTCTGCTGGGAATAAATCATCATACTCACTTAACCATTCTGGTTCTTTAGCCTTTAACTTTGTGTCTACTGGATTCATTTTGACAACGTAAATGAGCTGCTTCTTTCTAAGTCCTTTCAATAACTTAGAAGCTTTTACTAATTGTAGCCTAGGGATCCTGAAATTTTGGTTCCTTAAACTTTGTTTCCATGAAGGTCACGAAAGGAAATGGTTCCATTATGACAGTGAATGTCAGCTTGATTTTTGTGGAGCCAATCCATTCCAAGGATCCTGTCGAAAACTCCCAAAGGTAGGACTCTGAACTGAAAGTCAGTTAGATTAAACTGAATACGATCTGTCTCATGGGTGAGTGAAAAGGATCTTCCCACTGGCCAATTCAACTTGTATAGGTTTCCCTAATTTCTGTTCTAAGACTAGCTTATGCAAGCATCCAAGGGAAATAAATGAATGAGTACTGCCGGAATCAATCAAAAGTTTGAATGACTTACCCTTATACTCATCTGGAGTATGGATGACAGAGAATTGACGATTTGGCCCTTGGTTCTCAATTGCGGCATAAATCTGGCCTCTTTCCTCTTCCACTACTTATGCTATTGTAACTGCTCTGGCTGCTCTGCAGATTGGGGCGGAACTCTTTGTCTTTGGTTACCACGTTCTGGGAGGGAGTTTTGAGATTACTCTGAACAAAGGCAGATGGCTGAGCTGGATTCCTCTTGTGGAGTATCCATCTAAAAATTCAATTCAATTTATGAGTTTTCAATTTATGAATTCATTTCAAACATAATCTTAGCAAGTGAAACCATTTTTTTCACAGATTTACTTTAAAATTTTAGGCAGTTTCTGCTGCTATTTCATACGTTTACAACAGCGCTCTGATACCAGCTGTGAGATCCCACTACCCCCTCCGTGCACCGGATTCCCGGTTGTTGCTAGTAGCGGAAGTAACTTCCCCTTGCGCGGGGCAGGGTTTCCCACTCGGGCCCTCACCCTCGAATGTCCGCACACACGAGACTAATCTTGCGCGGGGCAGGGTTTCCCACTCGGGCCCTAACCCTCGAATGTCCGCACACACGAGACTAATCTGGTGATCATTTCGAAATCAAAGCTGGGAAAATTCTCCTTGCCCGAAAAATGAGGATGATTCCATCCTTTTGAATTCCTTAACGAATTTTCTAACGGGGTCAAGAGACTAAACTAACCTTCACCTGATTAAACCAGATAGAAGGAAAACCATTACAGACTTAACTTGAAGAAATCAATGCTTTTTTCCTAATTGAATCAGGCACAGCCATTGATCTATTCATTTGAGAAGTCTTCAGGTTTTTATTTAACTACTCAAGTTCTAAGCGTATTCCTATTATTCAATTTCATTATTAAAACTCTATTGGTTCTAGCCTAACCCCATCCGGCCGCCCAACCACTAGAATTGGTAGAACCATACAATCACTCACCCACCCACCATAATTGAATGCCTTTCTTAACTTTTGCTTTCGAATACAATTATGCACACACTCCTCTTTAAACTTTAACTTATAAAGCAATCCATTGACAAACAGTTATTGATTACAGATGTCATAACTCGAAATTTCCATCCAATCCTTGTTTCTAAAAAAAAATAGTATCACTCTGGACTCTCCGTGTTGAGACCACAGCAACAACGAAATCAAATATCAGATTATAATAATCATTGGTCCATCATATAAATCTTCCACGACATACGCATGGGTTTCCTATAGGCACCCGCGAGCCCGTGCATCGCCTGGTCAGAACCCTCCAGGATCCCCCTTAGGTGCATATATACCAAATGCTCCCTCTAGCATTCTGGCGTAAGATAGTCCTTTAAGAAAACAGGGTTTCTATGCAAGTCTTCAGTTTGATTTTCTTTTGAATACAATGAGTATATCTTAAATCAGTAACCCCAAAGCTTCTTGATCGTAAGTCTGTATTCCATAACAAAATTCCTCGAATTCTGTAACTTTGATCCACAGATCAATTCGAAGGGTCTTAACTTAGTTTCAGATTTAGTGGGAGATTTGAGTGTATTTTCCTGAACTGGTCATATCTTCTTTCCTGAACTGGTCACATCTTCTTTCCTTTTGAAACTGACGAAAGAGTTTGGTCTTGGTCATAGTCTGATTCAGGGTTCGAGTCTGATAGGGTTTTTCCTGGACTATCTTTCTCGAAAAGGGGGTGATATTTTAGTTACTATATTACTGAATTTCATTCATTGAATATTTACTTAATTGATTTCTAAATTAATCATGAATTCTGTATACATAGAAATTAAGTTTAATGAAAATAGCACTTTTATAATTAAAAAATTTCCATTATGCATCTTTCCATGCATAGAAATTGAATTCAATGAAAATAGCACTTTTATAATAAAAATTTTCCATTATGCATCTTTCCATGCATAGAAATTGAATTCAATGAAAATAACACTTTTATTATAAAAAAATTCCATTATGCATCTTTCCATGTATAGAAATTGAATTCAATGAAAATAACACTTTTATAATAAAAAAATTCTATTATGCATCTTTCCATGCATAGAAATTAAATTCAATGAAAATAACACTTTTATAATTAAAAAAACTTCTATTATGCATCTTTCCATGCATAAAAATTGAATTTAATGAAAATAACACTTTTATAATAAAAAAATTCTATTATGCATCTTTCCATGCATAGAAATTATATTCAATGAAAATAACACTTTTATTAAAAAAAATCATTATGCATCTTTCGATGCATAGAAATTAAATTCAATGAAAATAAAACTTTTATAATTAAAAAATCTAATATGCATCTTTCTATGCATAGAATTTAAATTCGATGGAAACAACACTTTTATAATAAAAAAATTCTAATATGCATCTTTCTATGTATAGAATTTAAATTCAATGGAAACAACACTTAGAACCTTAGAAAGTGAAAATTGAATAAATTGAATCTGATTGGTCCCTTAGAACCTTAATCCAAAATTTTCAGAAAATCTGGACCCTTAGGCTAAGGTCTTTTGAGTAGATTATAATTTATTTCTAATGCACCTTAGGAAATTCTTTTTAAACTTCTATTTCGGGGGAATTTATTTTAATAATAAGAAAGGATATTTTTCCATCCAAAGATATCTAAAAACTAAGTTATCTCTCTCTAGAACATTTTCTCTCTCTAGGCCAAAATAGGTAGAAACAAGATCTTTTATTATTCTGAAAAGGGGATTGATTATAGGGAAAGAAACTGGACATCTTGGGGGGGCCATGAGGAATCTTACAGAATTGCATGCATGGATATCACTAGAGTTAAAGATGAGAAATAAATTGATGTAAAGAAAAAGAGAAAAAAATGAAGGAATGGAAAGTAGATGGGTAAGAAAGAGGGAACACATAGCCAAAAGAAGAAGGCAAAAAACCCACCAAATGGGTCAATGGGATCAAGGGCTACGATCAAAGTCTTCCCCTAAAACCAGCATGAAACCGATAAAGATTGGCACCCAATTCTTGATCTTCCAAATCGTCATGTCCATCCATGTACCCTATATGAAAGGCTTAGGATATTAGATAAGCTTCTCATGTTGCACACATCAACTCTGCATGGAACATGGAGCCAGAATACAGACGTTCCGCTTATAAAAGTGGGCTTACATGAAGGATTAGTTAAACTTAAAAAGGATGCTAAAATATCTAGGCAAACACATGATTATCCTACTAAAATTTTCATGGGTGGCTCAAGGGCAAGGCATCTTCTATCCAACCATACAAATGTTGAAAGCCATATAGAGTTTGAGGAAAGTTCTAATAGAAGTCAAAGCAAAACTTTGTATACTTGGTGGAAAGCTTCATAGGATATCTAGAAGGCTCTACTTGAGAAAGGAAAATTGACAAAGGAAGAGGTGAGCACCTTCAAGAAGAGCATCGACGAGCTTATTAAGGCCATTGTTGATACATGTGAGGAGAAACATATATTACACATTACATGGTAAGAAAGATCTTGCTAACATGTACTTTCAAGAACCTTTAAGAAGAGCATTGACACGTTTACTATAGTCATGGTTGATGCATGGGAAAAAAACTTATTACATATTATATGGTAAGAAAGATCTTGGTAGCATGTACTTTCCACCAGCATATATTGTATGCACATGGTTCCTTTTTTCTTGATGAGCTTGGGTTGCTAGCCCTCTGTAGTAGCATATAAGGAATAAAGAGATCCCATTATCTCATGAAAGTAGTGTTCTTCAAGAATACAAGGATGACGGGGGAATAAGGAAGAGCAACGCTCTCCATGAGATGTTCAATTGGTTCTTTAGAAGTTTGGGTGGAAGGAAAGCACATGAAATCCCAAAAAAAACTCCCCTCTTACATTCTATCATAAAAAAGTTCATAAGCATGCAAAGAAGCTCCACATGGGTAGCTTCACGTGTAAGGGAAGGGCAAAAATGGTTTGCAACACATCGTTGACATGACAAGAAGTGGTTTTTCCAATAAACTCCATGGTCTAAAACTTTTTCAAGAGATATGGAGATGTACTTTTAAAAACTTATCAATAGGTCTATTTATAAATAAGTCTCACTCATAAGGTGGTCACTTCTTATAAATTGGTCTCTCTTTCTTTTATTACTTGTATGGCAAGGACAAAGCAAATTTCATGTTGAGTTGTCTCTACACCAACTAACACTGTATTACAGGTAACTCTAGCAAGGCATGCACATTCACGTACATAGCATAGGTATGGACCCAGCTTAGAAGCCTCATCCACAACCATGAGCTTAAACCCTAATAACTAGAAACCTTTTAACTTTAATTCTCAAGGAGACAAGTTTCTTGTAGATGAGATCTTGAATCCCCCTTAGAACAACCCCAACCCTGTCAACATACTAGCCTACAAACCCTCTAGTCAACCCCATCCCCATCAGCATAGTAACTTCTAGCCCTAACCCCCTTGACCCTCTTAACCCTATAACTCTCCACCCTAGCCCTATCATTCATGACTCAGACCCAAAACACATTGAGAGAGAGGTGGTTGGGTATAACATAGTGATTATCCTATCATCCTTGACCTATACTTGAGACAGAGTTGACCTAGACTTGAGACGGAGGTGGTGGGTCTAACATAGTGATTACCAAGCCTAAATGCATGCACATCATTCATATTCAGAGCCACTCAGAGCCACAAGGAGTACACTTCCAGTGATCCATGCAACAGATAAGATATTTTCAAGGGCTTCTTCCTATTTAGCATTGAGGAGACAAGGGAAAAACATCAAGGAGATAAGGGGTGAACAACTAGTTCTGAGTCAGATAAGTGAAGATAAATGCAAACAAAATAGAGTACCAAGGATTATTGAGAAAGAGAATGAAGCTAGAAGAGCAAGGACGAAAGCAAAGAAAGAACAAAATATGTTAGAAGCAGAGGAAGCAACCCACCAAGCAGAGGAAGCAACAGCCTGCCAAGAACAAAAGGAAGTAGTAGCCCGCCAAGCAAAGGAAGCAGCAGCCCGCCAAGTAGAGGAAGCAGTAGCCTGCCAAGCAGAGGAAGCAACAGCTCGCCAAGTAGAGGAAGAAGCAACCTGCTAGGAAGAACAAGAGCATGAATCCAATCAAGAGAAGAAATCAAGATTGGGATATTACAAGAAACCTTCAAGGAATGAAAAGACTTTAGGAATGACCAAAAACCCTTAGAGATTTTTAAACATAAAGATAAGCCCCAAATACGAGAAGTATATGGATAACCTTAGACTTTCTTTGTATACAAAGAACTTTACTTGAGGCTGAATTGAATGACTTGTGGAATCAAGACTTGGAAGTGACCCCAAGGAAGGGAAGATTTTGAGAAGACCTTGCCACGATATGTGTGGCTAGAACAATTCAACTTGCTCAAATTTTCAATTGGAGAGCTATGATATCTCATTGATCTTGTGATGGTTTATACTTCTTTGGGAATGAATATGGCGTATATTATGTAAAAACCTACTTTATTATTTAAATATTATATTCATGTCATGCATATGTGTTTGCTTGTGGAAGATTATGAAGGTATCACTTAGGTTTATGGATTGCCATGTGGGTGTCATCTTCTTGTAGTATTTTCTCTTCTAGCTTCTCTTTCCCTTTGGCTTTACTTATTTTACCACTACCCTCGAGTTGTTTTCTTCTTGACTTATCTTGGCCCTGATCCTTGACTCAGTTTTCCTAAGCTAGAATCACCTTAGAATCCCAAGTCACTAGTTCCTAGGCTTGCTCCTCCTGAGTTCCCGCTGCCATCATCCAATTGCCTTGGGCTTGCCCCATCTGAATCATCCCAATCCAATCAGGTCTTTAAGTTTGAGGTCTTCTTTTTCTTTGTCCTCTCATCTTTAGCCTCACTGACCTCCATATCTTCCAGGTCTTTCATGATTTCTTATGTCTTTTTAGTTTCTGCCTCATCATCATCATGGTTGGATGATTTCATAATCTTGATCTTCTTTTTTCTTGGACAGTACGGCTCTTTGTTTTAACTTTGGAAAAACATGAGAGTTAGGATCCTTTCATGCCTCTTCTAAGTCCCCTATGTATTTTGCATTCAATCATCCCTTCTACCACCTCTTCAGTGCCTAGAAGTCGATGGTAATGTACCCCATTTCTTGACTAATTCACTTAGAATATGCTCAAGAAAATTCCTAGCCACTTTCTTGTACAACTTGCAGTAAGTCCTTTGGAGGGTGCCATTAGACGCATTCTAGTTTGTGGTGATCTCGATCTCTTCTTTCAATAACAATCTTGCTTCTTTGATTTTTCCTTCGTCCAGAGTGCCAATCTTTGCTCCCATTCGATGATTTTTGCTTTTTCTTTCCTAATGCTCGCTGTCTGCTTCTTGAAGTTGTAATTTTAGTTCCTTGTTCTCCTCTTGTAATTCTAGGTTTTGAGTGTCTAAAGGCTATCCTTTCTCTTTCTCGGCCTGCAATTGTCTGCGTAGATCATTGGCTTCCTTTTGCTAAAGTTTAAAAATGTAGATCGTCGACTTGTAGTTGTCTCTGTAGATCATCGCTTCCTTTTGCTTAAGTTCAAAAATGTTGTTGGGCACCGAGATGGTGAGAGCCTGAGAAATAGTGTTTATGCTAGTGAGCCTGCTCTGCGAGAGGCCTCCCTTAGTTGTGTAGTGTTTGGGGCTATCCTTGGTTCTAATCTCAACTCTAGCACTCTTACCCCTAAGTAAGGTACTTCTGCAGTCCTGGGTTGTGTTGTTTTGACTCTCAAATAGTTTCTTCCCAACTCTCTTAAGGTCTATTTACATAAGTCATTTGCAAACTCTATTTTGCTTTTCGGCTTGACTTCCTCGGGGTATGGTGACGATTCTTGGAACTATTCTTTTACTCTTCTTGCTTTCTCAGCTTCAGCTTCTCGTTTTCCTCTTTGTAGCCTCTCTTCTATTGAAAATGCAATGTAAATGGTTTTGTGTTCGTGTGGGAACACATTCTAAAGGTTGAGATATTGTGGTGTGAATGGTGAGAGCCACAAGATGAGTTGTGGAGAGGAGTATGCCACATGGCATAATGACATGTTAAGTTGACTGGGTCAATGGCTATCTATATTAGAAGCCTTTTGTATGGTTCATATCATATCAATAGAATTGAGTCTTGAGTGTGCAATCTCTCTCTCTCTCTCTCTCTCTTATGGAGTTCTTAGTGTGGTTTAATCCACCTTAATTATGTTGCTTAATCTATGTCTGTCACCATGATCAATCGCATTTTAGGATTGTTTAACATGATATCAAAGCTTGCGTGGGCTCTTGCTCATCGTGTGTGAAAATCTATTTGTAGTTTTCTTGGTTATGAGTTAATTGATTAAGCATATCTTCTACTTTGGCATTTCTATTATAAAAATTTAAACACACTCATATTATCATTTGGATTTGCATTTGTGAGGATTTGAGAGAGATTTGGAGCTGTCATTCTCAAGTTTAAGAGGAGATTTGCAAACAACAAGGAGGTTGCATAGAAGCCACCAAAGAGAGTTGCAAATGGGAGTTTTGTAACATTGAAAGCCTGCTCATCATCATGGAAGTTGAAAATGGAGATTTGAGCAAGTATGAAGACTATGGAGTCTTCGGTGTCAACAAGGAAGCTTCCAAGAAAAGATTTGTGAAGGTATGTTGGTGATTTTACCTCTAATTTGGTGTTTGAGCATGGAAGAATGCTCTATAAAAGGGTTGCTATGTTGGGATTTGTAAATTCTATGGTTCTTTGCACTTGGGCAAATAGCATGTGTGGAGGTACATGCTTGTCAAGATGATGGAAAGTGAGATGGTGGACTCAATTGAGTTCACATGTGTGTGCAACAAGAAAAAGATACTCATAGACATGCTCATAATGATGGGCATGATGTGGTGAAAGCAGTTATCGACTTTCACATGGTCGGCACCTCATGGATATGGAGGAAACTTTTATAATAGCACCTTTGGATTAATTGCATGCAAAGGAGAAGCATGTAGAGGATTTAAGCTCATATTGAAGCTTGCATTAGCCAAGCTAGAGGCTACATTTACAGGTTTTTGGAGGCAGCAATTTTAAACAATGGATAGTTGCATTTGAAGAGCAATGGAGAGCTCACAGTATTGGGCACCGCAATGGCTATAGAAGAGTTGTCCAGAGAGAAGCGGCAACACCTCCCTTTGGAGAAGAGAACAAAGGAGAGAGAGATCATGAGAAAGAAAAAGTAAGCAATGTGCAGACGGATTGTGAGAGGAGTTCATGAGTGCTGCCCTCGGGGATGCCACAAAAAGGAAGCATGGGTCTGCTGAACTATGCATGCTACGGAAGGTGCCCACCAACAAGTGCTGCAAGTGCTGCAACAAATCGGAATCGGTGACCTATCAAGATGTGCAGGCTATGTGAGAAACCCACAAGTGCTACGTGGGTTGAAAAAAAGAGAGGAATCAGCCAACTGCTTGGCATTACATGCCATGGGAAGAACACTTGGTCATGTACTGTAGTAGCCGAGAGGAAGCATGGGCCAGTGGATCGTGCTCACATGAACGAGTAGAGAAAACTCTAAGAAGAAGATAACCACATGATGTGGAGCCCACTGCATAGAACACGTGAGTAGGCCTTGAGCTAGCAGTGCATACAAGGGTGCACTGTGTCAAACATCAGCAAAGACACACAAGTCCTTTTCATGCCAAAGAAGCGGCAACAGCAGCCGATTGCGGAGATGTAGCTCTCTGACTCTCCTGAGTGGCGAGCCACGAGACAGAGCACGAAGATGAAGTTGAAGAGAGCATTTTGCAGAGGCTCAGTGGTGGCAGACTCTAGACCACACAGAAAAAGAAAAACAGCAGCCACAACATTTCATAGCGATAAGAAACAATAAGGTTTCTTTTTGTGTGTGCAAAGAGTCTATGTAAAAAAGGTTTACACAAGAGGTTATTCTCACCTGGATTTCTTGTGCGATATTGACTTGGATGGGAAAATACCCAAGAAGGGGTATTTATTTTTCAATGGTCATGGGAACCATGAAGTTAGTCGTTAATATACTTGTATCTCTCCTAGCACCCTGAAATATCAGGCAAATATTGACTAAAAGCCATGGATGATGTAATTTGTTTTGTGACCACTATTTTTAAATGGGTGCATGCATAAAATGGAAAATGTATTTATCTCACCCAGATTATGAGGGTCCCCTGCCCGAGCCCATGGGTGATCAAAATGGGGTGTTCATTGAGTTGTGCGCGCATGGGCGCTACACTTGGGTTGGTTCCTTTTTCCAAAGCACGTGGGTGTTCAAAAAGCACTTGGGTGGTTCCGCCCGAGCAACATGGTGTTCAAAACGGACTTGAGGTGTCTAGGTTGGCTAGGCACATGCACATGCATGTGAAACACTCCAATTTTTCATTGAGGGGGAGTGTTGAAAGTTTTGGCACAATGCTAAATTGTCATGGGTGAGAGGTGAGTGATCTAGATTGGATATTTAAAACACCCAAGTTTACATTGAGGAGGGGTGTTGAAAATGCAATGTAAATGGTTTTGTGTTTGTGTGGGAACACAATCTAAAGGTTGAGATATTGTGGTGTGAATGGTGAGAGCCACACGATGAGTTGTGAATGGTGAGAGCAACACGATGAGTTGTGGAGATGAGTATGTCACATGGCATGATGACATGTAAAGTTGATTGGGTCAATGGCTATCTATATTAGAAGCCTTTTTTATGGTTCATATCATTGCAATAGAATTGAGTCTTGAGTGTGCAATCTCTCTCTCTCTCTCTCTCTCTCTCTCTCTCTCTCTCTCTCTCTCTCTCTTATGGAGTTCTTAGTGTGGTTTAATTCGTTATGTTGCTTAATCTATGTCTATCACCATGATCAATCCCATTTTACGATTGTTTAGCATCTTCTTGTGTCTTTTGTTCTACTTATGTTTCTTGTGCTTCCTAGTGATTTCTCTCCTTTGCCTATTCCATGGGCTCTGTTTTCTGCTTCTCTTCTCTCTTGTTCTCATGAATTTTTGGCCTCCTTTCTTTGATTTACCTCAGCTTCTCGGGTTATTTATTGTTCTAGACTTTTGTTTTGTATCTGGGCTCAGCTTGTTGAGGCTTTTACATAGATGTCTTCAATTCTATTTTCATTCTTTCTTGCTTATTCTAACTTTTACAAAGCCTTTTGTAAATTTTCCTTCAATTTATCAATATTTTCCTAAATTGATGTTTGGGTGGTGTCTTCTTCTCTCTTTTTATCTACTTTAGCTCTCTCTCTCTCTCTCTCTCTCTCTCTCTCTCTCTCTCTCTCTCTCTCTCTCTCTCTCTCTCTCTCTCTCTCTCTCTCTCTCTCTCTCTCTCTCTGTAATAGAATATATATTACCAAAAAATTACTTTACAAATGCCGATGCATCTACATGAAAAAGGAAAATTACATCCCATTTAGGAAACTACTGGTGGGTAATCTAAACAAATGATGAAGGATTCCTCAAGAAGTTAACAATTAGTACTCATATTGAATGATTATGAATTATTCGGATATGTGGAAGGACGTCACGATGATTCAAAGACACTGCTTTGGTAAGGCAAATGCTTTGCGCCTATCTCGTGAAGCCCGCGAATGCGGGTCGGCAAGCTCTTCCAACTTTCTTTGGACTCCCTCAAATAGCCTTTCTCTATGCTCACCACGTGGGTTGGACGGGCCCTCCTCTGGCTAATGATATCTCGATCCCAAAGTCTCTAGAATATTCTCCTCATGAGCGCCCATATCCATATGAGTAACTTGCTAAGACATCATGTTTGTTCCCAGTGCCCCCGTCCCTTTTGGCCTCTCTGACCTCCTAGCACTCGGAGAATCTCCAACGAAGACATCCAGAAGGTTCTTCTATTTCAGTCTATTTTAGAAAAGTGGTTCCTAAATCCAATAATAGGGGGGTTATGGCTGACCAATACCAAGGTAAACTTGACATCTTGTTTTGTCAGCTCATGTAAGGAAGTAGCTATTTTTGTAAAATTTTGGATAAATATTCTACAGAAGCTCACATAACCTACAAATAGCCTAACCTAGGTGATTGTTATCGGGGAACTCATCTTTTTTATGACCTGAAGCTTGCTTGAGGATGTGAGAATACCATCCCAAGATATGATATGACCAAATAATTTCCCCTTGTAAACACACAAAAGACAGTAAACAGATTTAGGGATATCCTATTCTCTTGGCATCTAAGGAATATCTTCCTTAGATACCTTAGATGCGCCCCCATATTTGAATATTTTGTAAAGTCATCCACAAAGATATTCATAAATTTATGCAAACAGTTTGAGAAACATTCCATCATGCATTATTGGAAAGTCATTGGGGCCTTACATAAGCCAAAAGGCATCACTCGGTACATGTATGCCCCGCATTTCGTTGATGAATGCGGTCTTCTAGGGTTATTAATTATTGATTATATCCACTGTATCCATCCATAAAACTATACATCTCCTGCCCAGCTACTTCATCTAGCATCATGTCAGCAGTGAATGGCACAGGAAATAGATCCTTGACTATTTGGGCATTTAGTTTCTTATAACCTACATACACCCTAAGTTTTCCATTTTTCTTGGGTTACTACCACTATAGGAAAAACCCATTCACTATTGGATACTTCTGAAAGGAACCCCGCTTTTATGAGATTATCTATTTCTTTCTTCACCCTTTTAGCATAGTTAGGGTTCATGTTATAGCGTTGCATTCTCATCAGTCTTGCATCTACCTTTAAGGGAATCTAGTGTTGACACACCTGGGGGTCTACACCCTTGAGGTCTATGTGTTCCCAAGCAAAGATGTCCTTGAACTCGTGGAACAAAACTATCGTTTCTTTTGTTGGTAGATCTTTGTTTACGATCATTGTTTTAGGCTCATCCTTCGAACTTAAGTTTAATTCCCGAGTATCTTGGTCGCTTGGTATTGCCCAATTTTTTTGTTCTCAGGCTTCATTTCTTAGTCATCTTCATTATTTCTCTTTCCCCTTCAACTAATTCGTGAAAGCTTTCCCCTTCTTGGGATTCCTTCTTGGTTATCTTCATTATTTCTCTTTCCTCTTCAACTAATTCCTGAAACCTTTCTAGGTACATTTTTTGTTGTTCTCCTTGCTGCCTTAGATCTTATGCTACCATATAAATAGGTTAATCTCTCCAACTAGGAACTTTCCATTACCGTTAGCTTTCCTTCAATTTAGTCCTCTAGTGCTTCCCTTCCTTCTAATCAGCCCCTAGTGTCTATACTTCTTTGTTGTAACTCCATAGAAGTTGTGATTGAGTCTCCTTGATTTTGTATTGCTAGCTGATTTTTATCATAGCCGTGCAACACCATTGTTGTTCTAAGCCATGGCCTTCCTAGTACCATCAGGTAAGAAGTTCCCACGTCCAACGCTATGAAGGTAATGCTGAACTTTATACCCTCGATGCTCACTTTCTTCTATAATACCCAAAGGTTCCACTTTTCTAAGATTTGTCATCTTGATTTTGAATCATCATGCCTTCCTTAATTTCTTTATTTTTAGTAGCCTACGGGTTTTCTCATTGATGATGTTCAACCCAGCTCCTCCATCTATTATGACACCAGCCACCTCTTTCCCACCACATCTTACCTTTTATGGGTGAGTAGTGTTATCTTGTTTGTGGTTGCGTCATCTTATATGGGTGAGTAGTATTTTCCTGCCTACTGAAAATATCTCGGGATCCCTCGAAAGCTTCCATAATTCAATTGTTGATACCTTTTCTTCCTCTCGATATTTTTTTTGTGTCCTCTTAGCTTGTTTCCTTTTCCTTTGAGAGCCCCTTGCCCTCATAGCTAATCTAGACAACCTGGAGTGAGTTTACTCCGCAAGAGTAATGGTGAGCTTCAGCCTTTGGAACTATTCTCATACCTCCTCATTTCTGCTCGAGCCTCCTTTCTTTCGTGTTGGTGATTCTACTTCCACTTTCTGCATGTCTATTTCTCTCATGTCCATCTCTTCTTTGTCTTCATTTGAAGAACTTGCTTTCTCCGATGAGCTTTCATTAATACTTATCCTTATTGTCTTTATTGGTCTGAGGGTTGGGTGCCATTTGTTTTCTTGTGTCCTTAGACGCGAGGTGCTTGGCTTGAGTGTTGCTTTCTCCTTGTTTGTGACCCCCTGTCTCCAGATTTCTGCTAGAGTGATTCAGAAGCTAGTGTAAATATCTCCTTTCTTGACTTGTCGTGGTTGGTTATTCAGGGTATGAGCTTATGATAGCCCTCTTTTCTCGGAATTCTGTAGATTACTCCCTTTTTCCTTGCCAATTCAGTTCCTTTGGCTTCTATGTTTCCCTTTCAACTCCTTCGAGTTGTCTGTTGTTGGGTTTCTTTTCTTTGGTTTTGAGACTCAGCTCGCTTCTTGTGGCATTTCTTCCTTGATCTATTTCTTCAACTTTTTGTTTCCGCGGTCTGATTATCCTTCTCCTTTCTTCTTCTTCTTCATTTTTCGTGACCACCGTAAGGCTACTAAGAAAGTATTCCAATTCTTATAGGGAACTTAGTC
The DNA here is from genome assembly GCF_041138505.1 of Cibotium barometz. Lineage (NCBI taxonomy): Eukaryota > Viridiplantae > Streptophyta > Polypodiopsida > Cyatheales > Cibotiaceae > Cibotium > Cibotium barometz. The sequence continues at coordinate 29,567,870 of NC_141054.1, forward strand.
CCTTTGGCGTATTCTATGTTAAGAGAGGTGATATTCACCTACATGCTTTCAATAATTATGATTAGGTTAGATGTTACAACATGAGTGTCCACTAATGGCTTTTTCTTTCACCTTGGTGATTGATGTAATATCATGGCTCAGCAAAAGAAGCAGCTGATAGTGGCCACTTTGAGCTGTGACTCTAAGTATAAGGTAAATTTTATAACAACTAGAAAGTATTTGGCTCAATTGCCTATTGGCAGATCTTGGTGTTGTGGACACCAGTCCCCCAGATCCACTCTTCATTGTTTGAAAGCAGAGCCAGAGCGCATTGCGAGAAACTCAGTGTTTTATGCTTGCACATTAAGATGCATTATCATTATGTGAGAGAGAGGAGAGATTAGCCTGGCTTGCGTCTCTACACGCCACAATGTGGCAGATATGTTTACGAAGGCTCTCTCACAAGATAATTTCAAAGCTTTCACAAAGATTTGGACTTTATTGCCATTTGGCGATTGATCAACCACATGATCCATGTACATGTTCACCTCATCACTATAGGGGAGATTTGAAGTCATATATATGGCAATGATCTATGGACATAGGGTGATAATGGGTCGGGACACTTTTTCTCTCTTTAGGAGGTTTTTTCCCCCAAGCGTATGTACACACTCTTACGAGTGTATATAAGTAACCTTATCATATTACTTCACTTATTCTCACCAATTTACATTGAGTGGTGTGTGCGTCTATCCATCTCTCCTTGCTTGCTACATATGTGTGTGTGTTGCTACCTTGGTCTCAACTCTAACATTGCACTCCCCAACACATATAGGTTTAGAAAGAGAAAACATGTCATTAGAAAATCTATCCATATCTCCTTGCTTGCCACATATCTTGGTTTCAACTCTCACACTGCGCTAGAAAGGAAAAACTTGACATTAAAAAAAATAAAAGTAATAAATATGTAAATTCAATAAAAGTAATAAATAAAAAGAATCCCCATACAAACTAATATTAAGCACATGAAGACATTAGCTTTGATAGTTGTAAATGGTAGAGTGTATATTAATTTAGCTAAGGTTAAATGGATAAGGTGTAAAGCCTAAGATTTAAAATTTGGTTTGTGATATTTAACTACATAAGAATGAGATAAGATTTGAAACTAACAGAACCTCAAACTATTCATAAGAGAGGGACTTAACTTGATGTAAGGTCTAGATGCATGTGGAAGTACTTAATTGAAAATGATTGGTTGCATGAATATTAAGGTCTAGTTATATTAGATTTTATGGGCTACATGCATTAGTCATGTGAGAGTATATTGATAGTCCCTAGCCATCATTTTCAAGTATAAAAGGAACCCCGGCTCATTTAAAATACATGAGTTTTTCTTGCATGCTGGAGAGTACATTTTACAGTAAAATCACTGTCTAGACTAGGTTTTGCATAGGGTACCTACAAAGTACTTCAAACCAACTCAATTTCTATGCATTGGGGATTGTTGTTTTCCACAATAAGGAACTAAAAAGTAAGGGTGTTTTTTTGAGAGGAAGAGAGTATCAACAACATGCAAATTAACATCTCCATCAACCCCAAAGCTAGACTATCAAGGTACATCATGCACACCTTACGTGTTTTCTTGTCTATTTTTTGCAAGTGAACGGCTTTTATCATTTTCTATTGAGTCAATTACATAATATATAATTCTCTAGTTAACTTAATGCACAGTACCCTAGACAACACCCTAGTATAATTTTACCATTTAGATCCTTTTTCCTTAAGGGATAAATTACATAGGATATCTTATTAATTTTTGGGAAACAATAGATTAAATCTATGCGTGAGACCCCAAAACAAAGAGCCCAAAGGTTAAAAATATGTAAATATACCGTCACAACATGAAGATTATGACCGTAGGTTATCATGTAAATTTATGTGTACTCTTGTACACCTAGATTAAGCTTAAAAAATAATCAACAACTTAATCTTAAATTAGCACGCCTAGTTTATAGAGAGAAGCATTAGTATACATGCCCAGATTATCCTAATAATCCTTTTTTGTATGTATAAAAAGGTTTATTATTTCAAGGATAGGACCCTTAGAACGGATTTAGATTAGTTTAATTTAAATAAGCAAGCTAGAATAAAATTTATGCAAATTTGTAGAGAGAGAAACTCCTAGAATTTCTCATTAAATAGAGCATAAATGTGTAAATGATTGTCCATCAAGATGTGTAATCCCTTATTCCTTTTATGAAGAAAGAAATTAAGTTAGAAATTAAGGCTCTTACTCTAAAAAGGAGGATGTGCATGGATATACACAGATGATGTTCAAGGCCTAAATGTGTCTAGGATATTTATGACTAAAAGATACTGTATGGGACTTAACACTATATTTATGACCAAAAGACAATGTTAAGGCCTAAATGTGTCATACGATATTTTTTACTGAAAGATAGTGTTAGGACTTAAAACAACTTTAGCGTGATCTCAAAAGATCCTCTGAATACGATAAAATTTCTTGACTAAAGACCATAGACAAAGAACCCTTTTATCCCTGGAAATTCCAAAATTAAGGCCACAAGACTCTTAGGGATTGTAATCATTAAGGTGATGAAATTCATATAAATAAGAAAGATTGTGTAGATTAACCTTAAAAAAACCCCTATTATAACTGAAAACGCTATCTTAAAGTTGTAAGGAATGACCACATGATTAGAGAGTTGTATTCTCCTAAGAAAATATGCGTGTGATTCCAAGAAGTTAGAAATGATGTCTTGAGAAGACCTCACCAAGATATATGCAACTCAATGAATTTGACTTACTTGTAGCAGTAGTGATGTCTCATCGTGCGATGGTTTAAATTGTTTCGGATATGAATATGGTGCATATTGTTTGAAATCATGTTTTACTATTTTGGACACTAGATTTATGTGATGTATATGTGGTCTGTTTGTGCTAGCCAGTGAAAGCATCACACGTTCATGGATTGTTGCATAAATGTCACCCAAAATTATGCAAATGGGATCGTCTGAGATCTTACCCGTTCTCAACCAAACGTGGGTGAACTCTTTCCATGATGATTGGTGTGATGAAAAATCAAGCAGCTCTAGATTGATTGCCGATGGAGCATGGTGGCTAAGTATGTGTGCCGATACTAGACATACGTGGCTCCTAACACCATGTACTAGGAGGTACTAGGATGTATGAGCTTCTGGGACTAGTAACGACTGTGTGAAGTGGCTCCTTAGCTCCAAATACCCAAACACAGAGTCAAGAAATCCTTAGTTCAGATTTAGAACAACCTACAACACCGACAACCAAAATGGAAAATGGAACCCCAAAAAAAGGAAGCCATGGTTGTGCTGGGTACCTAAGGCCACTTTAATAGCACAAAGAGCTGCCCAGATCTGAATACCTAGGGGAGACCAAAAGCAAGAGGAAGTGAAGATCAAGAATACAAAACTATCAGTCTGGCATATAGCTATTGTATCATTGAGACCTTTGATCTTTTCAGCATGGGCCTTGTTGGTCTTTTCTCTTTCCTATGTTGCAGACGTAGTGTCTTCTCTTCCTCTGCTTTGAGTAATGCTGTTAGTTGTGTAATCTGATCTTGCAATGTGGCTTCTTTAGTCCTGGCATTGTCTTGGAAGACTAGAATTTACTGCGCATGCAGTGTCATGATTTCTTTTGTGTAATTTACTTCTTTCTAGAGTTGGTCTTTTGCTTATTGCAGCTTGGCGTTGAGATCCGCACTCTTTGATCTTCTGTACTATTGTTTGGCTCAACACAAGGTTATTATTCTCCAACGAGTTATACCTTTTCTCCAGCTCTTTTGTAGCCTTCAAACTCTTCAAAATGACTTCCTTGTGTTTTGACTCTGCTGCTTCCAGGTTTGCCTTTAACTTTTGCACTTGTGCTGATGAATCCTTGCCTTACTACCATAGTGCATTGTTGCAGTCATGGAGCCTATGTGTTGTTAGCAGATGGCATCGCCACACTTTCTGCTCCTGCACCCACATTGGATCGGTTCTTGATCCTGTCTCCAACCCAGTTGGTGGTTGTTTAAGTAGCTTGTCAAGTCCCTCTATAGTCTCTTGCAAGAATTGTTGGTAATTTATGTTTTGTAGAGGAGGCAAGCTGTGGTAATCCTTCGTCTTCCAATCTCCTCCTCTTGCTTGGACATGACGGCTCTGGAGTTCTTTGTCATTTGCTTGCTTCCATGGGTCTCTCAGGTTCCTGTACTTGGGCTAGGCGGCCTCTTCTTCTCTTGTTTCTTCAGCTTGTATGAGTGTTGCTGGTTATGGAGCTGTCTCTATGGGTGTGTCTATCAAACTGGAATCCTTGAGAGGAGATAGTCCATAAATAGAAGTTGGGCAGGGCTGGCTGGGGGAGTGAGTTATTGCTAGGGTTCCTGTGTTATCTGACTAAGGATATTCTCCTTCAGTGCCTCCTATGGTTTGGTAAGTCCGAATTTTGATGGCCACCTCTTCCTCGAGTCTTTGTGACTCCGCTGCAACATCAGTGAGTACCCCCCTCATCCTTCTATCTATTCTCTTCTTTTGATCTTTCTTCATCTGCTTGATTATATCTCTGGATTCCATTAAGAAGGCCTGTCCTTCGTGTACCTCTTCGGCTGTTAATGTGGGTTGATCTGGTAGCAGGGCCAATTGCATGTGTTACCCGGTTCAGGCTCCTTGAGAGGTCTTTTGGTTGATATAGGCATCAAGAAAAGTGTTACCATGGTTATCTTCTTCCATAAATTTTTTAACTCTTTTAATGACCTCTTATTTGGATTTATTTTGGAGTTAAGAACTTATCTTCTGCATCAGCAATATTCTCGAGTTTTTGAAGATTTTTGAATCCATGATTTTAATTGATTTTTGGCATCAACTAATTAAAACGTCACATATACTTGCAAGTCCATAGCTTAGTAAATAAATTTTCCAATATTTTTATGTAAGTTTATCTTTCAGACGGTGACTCAAACACCTTCCAAGTAAGTTTTTCATCCCTATTCTTACAATAGTGATCATGCTTAAATATTCATTGATAAAACTTCAAGATTTTATTTCTTATAAAGTCATAATTAAATATAACCGTAGTTACGTATGGAATTATAATTCGTTTGCATTGTTTCTCATTTTTCTCAATCTAAAGTATCATTTCAGTTGAATATATAAAAAGGTACGACTCTCTAGGCTTGAGTTTCGTGTTTATTATTTAAGTTTATGTCAACTTGTTTACTTAATCAATTTCATTTACTTTTGGTTTATAATCTTACATATCCTTGAGTGTCAAAATTCTTTTGACAGATAATTTCAATGACACCAACGACAAAGGTATGTATATATATACATATATTCACTTTCTTTTATACAACTTTTTCATAAGTATTTCTATAATAATCTCTTTCCAACCTAATAACCTAATTAATAAACCTTACATTCAAACTTTAGATTAGTTCAAGTTCAATAACTTAAATGAAATTTCTAGATAGAGAAAAATTTGTGTTAGAATTGAAGTTTCAGAGGGAACTGGCCACTCTGCCTCAAAATTTTATTCTGAAGGAAGTGATGTATGGAATTAATCTGTGGTATGGGACATCAAATTGGTTTCATATACTTACTCCAGACACATTTATGTCTTCTATCTTTCTACCATCCTATGTGTGTATGTACAACGTGTCTGTGTGGTATGGGACACTTAGACTCATCTTATATACATTCATTTGATTGGTTTATTGCATTTTGTATAAATCTAGTCTTCAACACCAATCATGAAGCATCCTCTCATGCATTTATGCAATTGTGTATCGGGGATGCCCGCATATGGCATGCTTTTGTGCAGCCACTGTTTGTTTCAGTGGGTTCAAATATGGAGGGTGATTCCTAGGACGCCTGGCAAACATGTGTGTGGCTGCCTTCATTGTTTGTTTCTGTTGGTTCGTATGGAGGGTGATTCCTGGGGTGGCAAACATGTGTATGGCTGTTATTGATTATTTATGGGTTGTTTATATCTCAAGACGACGTTGGGAATAATTGATGTGTTCAATTAATTGTTTAACTAATGTGGATAGTGTCTGAGTATAGCAACGAGAAGTGCGAGGAAACCGATTGAGGTGTCGCACTATATGAGGGTACTGATTGAGGTGTCATATGGCTGGTGGATTGAGAGGTGGTGTGAAGATGATGATCATTTTTCTTTTGTATTAAACTTTTTGTACATGATATCTTGATTTGATAATCAGTGTGATGATCACCAACTTTGGTGTCGCATGAGTTTTCTTGATTGGTATTCCATGTCCATGAGAATCTCTGAGCCATGCCTTTGTGCCTCTAAGACATGTTCAGACCTCTGAGCTTACCTTGCACACTATGACATCAACAATATTGTTCTCTTGGCATTTTCCTTACGCAATTGAGGACAATTGCTTCCTCAAACGAGAGGACTGTTACAGGTATATATTTTATCATATTTTTGATGAATTAATAATCGTAAAAAATATGTTTAATTTAATTTGTACATGATTTAGCTTAATGGAATCTACAAGTGGGCACAAGATTAATATATAGGTGTATATGTGCACAAAGTCATTTATGTAACAAGACCCACTAGCAATTTTATTTGGGCAAAGGTTTTTATATGTACAAACCTTAGGAGACTTCGTATGGTTAAAAATGTGTAAAGCAATACCCCAAAAGTGGGAAAAGGAATCCCAATTTATACGCTCATCTATTCTTAGCTCCTTGGGCTATTTTTATGAAATAAAATTCTCTAAATACTCATGTTGGAAGTGGAGCTACACGGCATGGGGGAGGGAGATTGCACCCAATCTTGTCTTGATGGTGATGTTATTCTTTCTCTCTTGTCTTATGATAAGCTATGTGATTTGATTTCAATTTAATTCAAGTCTTTGTTTTATTTATTTTTATATATTTTATGAGTTTTTAATTATTTATTCAAGAAGTAAAAAGAGTCCCATGACAGAAATAGCACAAAGTCCATTGCCTTTAATGTAACTTGCAATATGTGATTTTTTTTTCACCGTGAATTTCTCTGGTTTTTCATGCCAATTTTAACATGATTTTTTTTTGCAAGGGTTGATTATCTTTGAGTGTGAATATCTCTCGATGTGAATAACTTTCTAGAGAGAGAACTCACGCATGAATTCTAAGGAGAGAAAATCACAACTTTCTATAATGGTTTTTGAATTTGGTTTGTGTGGAGAGGTGGTTTTGAATTTCACATTAATGGGTGTAAAGAGGTTTTCCCAAAAAATGGATGGATGTGATGTGAATAGAGGTGATGAGATGTGAGGTGAATAGATGTGATGAGATGTGATGTGAGTCAGATAGATGTGAATGAATGGATGGATGGATGTGATGTAAATAGAGGTGATGAGATGTGAGGTGAATAGATGTGATGAGATGTGATGTGAATCAGATAGATGTGAATGAATGGATGGATGCATGTGAATCAGATAGATGTAAGTGAATGAATGGATGGATGGATTTGATGTGAATAGAGGTGATGAGATGTGAGGAGAATAAATGTGATGAGATGTGATGTGAACTAGATGGATGTGAATGAATGGATGGATGAATGTGATGTGAGGAGAATAGATGTGATGTGAATTAGATGGATGTGAATAGAGGTGATGAGATGTGAGGAGAATAGATGTGATGAGATGTGAGGAGAATAGATGTGATGAGATGTGATGTGAATTAGATGGATGTGAATGAATGGATGTGATGTGAGGAGAATAGATGTGATGTGAATTAGATGGATGTGAATGAATGGATGGATGGATGTGATGTGAATAGAGGTGATGAGATGTGAGGTGGATAGATGTGATGTGAATCAGATAGATGTGAATGAATGAATGGATGAGATGTGATGTCATGTGAATCACGATGTAAATGAATGATATGGGATGTGAGTGGATGTATGTGAAAGAATGGATGTGAATGTGTATGTGAAGAATGGATGTGAATGAGTATGTAAAAGACTGGATGTGAATGTGAATGTGTATGTGAAGGATGGATATGGATGTGTATGTGAAGAATGGATGTGAATGTGTATGTGAAGGATGGATATGGATGTGTATGTGCAGAATGGATGTGTATGTGGATGTGAAGTGATAGATATGAATGTATGGATAGATGTGAGTAGTCGCATATGTGAACGATTGGATGGATGTGGATGAATGAGATGAGATGTGTATGAATGAGATATGATGTGGATAGAAGTGATGTGATATAATGTGGATAGAATGTATGTGATGGGATGGTTATGAGAATGTATGTGGTGGATATGAACGAATGAATGTGATGGATATGAATGAATGTGATGTGATGTAAATGGAGATAGATGTGATGTGTGATATGAACGAATATGATGTGATGAGATGTGGATATGGGTAGATGCAAGTGGATGAGATTCTGATGCGGATAAATGAGAAAAGATGTGAGGAGATGAAAAATGATGTGATGAGAATGGGAATACATATGAATTAAATGAGAATTGATGTGGAATAATATGGAAAGACGAGAGTTCGTTTTACAGAAACTGTATTTATGACATGTTTTTAAATGACTGTTTTATGTCAAGAATGCTAGGGAAGCATTTTGACCATCTTGTGTGAATGAGGTCGTGGAGACCTTTCTGATAAAGTTGCAACAGTTGACGGAGAGTCAATGGAGGATGTCTCGCGTAGCAAGGTCGGCCAAGGTCTTGACCAACCTCGGTTTGATTTAAATGGTGAGCTTCCAGTACGGTGGATGAGGGACCAAGGAAACAGCCTATGAGTGAAGCGCTAGGTGACCTGCAAAGGATCTTAGAGGGTGTTGATCATACGGTGCTCGAGCTCTGGGTTGCCTACCTACACGTGCGTCGTGGAAGATTTTGGAACAAGGAGTAAGAGTTGTTTTCTGAATTTGGGCATGGATTTGGTTGATTGACCTCGCTGGTCCTCAACGGATGAGTACATGGCTCTTTTATATGGATTTGTTGGTTGATCTTGCTGATCTTGAACGGAGATTCCATTTTGATTTTTATAAGTGAAAATATTGTCGGTTACTATGAGCTAGGAACTATCGAAAAGGCCCCTGATTGGACAGGTGGTGAGTGTCAATGATGCCATAGATACACCGATAAAGGAAAAATTAGAATTAGGATTCAACCGGATATTTTGGAGGATTATGATCAGTGACACTATATGGTTTCATTAAATGATTGTTTAAAGACAATTGATTCTGTGAAAAAGGCAATTTCATATTGGGTGTGTAAGTGGTGTGACTAGTTTTAAGTTTGCATGAATATCCGGCTAGGGGGCCTGGGAACTCTTTTCCCTGGTACCCGAGACAAAACCTAACCAAATTCTTAAATGGATCCCATCACTACAGTGGTCGGGCGGTTGGCAGGCGGTTGGCTAACCCACGGGACTGGATGGGGTTATAGGCTCTAGACTGATGGGTCCCTAAAATGAGACTCAATTCTCTTATGGTACGATAGATGAAGTAAATCCCGAATAAAAATTATTCTATGGAAAAGAATCAACGGTTGTGCCTCTCAATGAGGAAATAAGCACGTTGGTCTCTATGATCCAAGTGCAATCTTTTCCTTGATCTGACTATGGGGCTTACGGGTTCGGTCAGATCAATTCAGTTAGTTAAGGCTTTTGACTACGTTAGAGTAAAATTATCCTGGAGGAATCACCCGTGCTTTCCGAGCGAGGGAAGTTTTTCTGGGTTCAGTTTTGGAAGAACCAAGGGATTATTCTCTTGTCTAGATATCCGTGGGCGAGGCCCTGAGTGAGGGACCCTGCCCTGAGTACAAGGTTTATTAGTTAAAAATTAAGAGATATTTAGAGAAAATGATGCATTTTTGACACCTCAGTGTGGGAGGCACCTATTTCACATGTGTGGCGGAGTTTTAAACTAAAAAATAATGAGAGATTTTCATCTCTCCTCTCTCCTGTTTCAACTAGATCCAAAAAGTAAGCTAAACTGACCAAAAAATGATAAAAATTTGACCAAACTGATTTGAAAAATTTTAGAATCTGTTTGCTTGGTTAGAGGCTCACTTTTTCCTATAAATAGAAGCCTCTCCCTTTGTAAAAGCTTAATGGTGTTTATGCACTGTTACTCTGCTCCTGTCCTGAGCCATTTACATTGAATTTCTTAATAATTCAATTGTTTTTGGCCTAATCCTCTCCAAAGTGAATTGGTGGCCACTCTTGCTTCAAACAAGACTAGAATGCTCAATCCCTCAAGCCAAAGGAGAGCTTACAAGCTCTATGTAAAATAATTTTCTTACTTGTTTAATTTTAAATCTATGGTTTTCTTGATTTTTATGTTTTGCAGTAAATTGAATTAAATTCAAATGCTATGCCTTGATGAAAAGGCCACCCCCTTCTCTTCTTTACATTCCAGCCTTTCTTAATCCTAGAAAGATTAACTAAAGGACTAATTAATCTCTTCTTATTGTTTACTCTCTTGAATTTAGAAAATTGTGTAAATTAGAGTTCTATGAATCTAAATTGGGTTAATTTAAGTCAATTAAAGAATGATAAAATGAGAAATGGTCACCCATACAAAGGAGGTTATGATAAAATTTTCCATAATTTTGTGGAAAAGAAAGTTTGTTTTTATGTTATTCCAAAAGAGTAATTCTCACCATTTTTGCATCTAAAAGAAATATTCTCATTACTCCATGTACATATTTACCTATGAAAATGCATGGATATCACTGATATTAATTATTAAAATTGATTTTTATGCATAGAAAGATACATAAAGGAATTATTTTTATTTCAAAAGTGTTATTCTCATTAAAATTGATTTTTATGCATAGAAAGATGCATAAAGGAATTATTTTTATTTCAAAAGTGTTATTCTCATTAAAATTGATTTTTATGCATAGAAAGATGCATAAAGGAATTATTTTTATTTCAAAAGTGTTATTCTCATTAAATTGATTTTTATGCATAGAAAGATGCATAAAGGAATTATTTTTATTTCAAAAGTGTTATTCCCATTAAAATTGATTTTTATGCATAAATAGATGCATAAAGAATTTTTATACCAAAATTAGAATTCTCTTAAATTCTCTGTTTAAATTCTATGAATAGATGTGAATGAATGGATGGATGGATGTGATGTGAATAGAGGTGATGAGATGTGAGGTGAATAGAGGTGATGAGATGTGAGGTGAATAGATGTGATGAGATGTGATGTGAGTCAGATAGATGTGAATGAATGGATGGATCGATGTGATGTGAATAGAGGTGATGAGATGTGAGGTGAATAGATGTGATGAGATGTGATGTGAATCAGATAGATGTGAATGAATGGATGGATGGATGTGATGTGAATAGAGGTGATGAGATGTGAGGTGAATAGATGTGGAGATGTGATGTGAATCAGATAGATGTGAATGGATGGATGGATGGATGGATGTGAATCAGATAGATGTGAGTGAATGAATGGACGGATGGATTTGATGTGAATAGAGGTGATGAGATGTGATGTGAATTAGATGGATGTGAATGAATGGATGGATGGATGTGATGTGAGGAGAATAGATGTGATGTGAATTAGATGGATGGATGTGATGTGAGGAGAATAGATGTGATGAGATGTGATGTGAATTAGATGGATGTGAATGAATGGATGGATGGATGTGATGTGAATAGAGGTGATAAGATGTGAGGTGAATAGAGGTGATGAGATGTGATGTGAATTAGATGGATGTGAATGAATTAGATGGATGGATGTGAATGAATGGATGGATGGATGGATGTGATGTGAATAGAGGTGATAAGATGTGAGGTGAATAGATGTGATGAAATGTGATGTGAATCAAATAGATGTGAATGAATGATTGGATGAGATGTGATGTCATGTGAATCACGATGTAAATAAATGATATGGGATGTGAGTGGATGTATGTGAAAGAATGGATGTGAATGTGTATGTGAAGAATGGATGTGATGAGTATGTGAAAGACTGGATGTGAATGTGTATGTGAAGGATGGATATGGATGTGTATGTGAAGAATGGATGTGAATGTGTATGTGAAGGATGGATATGGATGTGTATGTGCAGAATGGATGTGTAAGTGGATGTGAAGTG